>NW_024067753.1:0-300000 GCF_009389715.1 Phoenix dactylifera
CCTTGATTCAATCCCCTGATTGAATCAAGTAAGGACCAAATGGATAGAAAGAACAAAGAGAAAAATACAGCTTCTAAATAAGCAGATATTCAGCAATATGAATAATAGAAAAGTTAAGAGCCCTCAAACAAGTTTATGATGATGTAGTGGAGGGCTTGTCGAACTTTGGGTCTCCTCTTGAATGTCTTGAAGACTTGAAGGCAGAAGGAGACTTCTTTAATGCTGGAAAGAGTTGGTTGAATGGAGTTAATGGCTCTCTTCCTTCTTTTCCGCTGAAATCCCTTTGGCAGATGAAGTTATTGTGTTTTCTTTGAAAGGAAATGTTACTTCTCTGCCTTGCTACAGTTCTCTGTGGCTATTTAAGCCATTCCCCATGGAAACTAGCCGTTAGACACAATCTACTAGCCGTTCTGCACATTCTGCACATCCTGACAATGTTTCCGTTGGGATCGGAGTCGACTCGCGCGATCTGGAGTCAACTCGGCTGCAGCAGGAGTCGACTCATGCTTTTCTGGAGTCGGCTCGGCAACTATTCCGGATTTGAATTAAAGTGCTCTTCTCGACTGGGAGTCGACTCGACTTAACCCGGAGTCGACTCCCCAAAGTCTGGAGCTGACCTGGCACTTTTGGAGTCGGCTCATCCCAAGGAATCCATGGATGCATTTTCCAAGTTTGCTCACTCGAGTCGACTCGTGAATTCTGGGAGTCGACTCGGCACTCAGAGTCCGAACTCCCGAGCTTCTGTCTTTTGGCTCGTGCTGTCTTGGAGTCGACTCGGCTCTCAGTATCCGAAAAGCAGTCTTCTGTCTTTTTGGGGTCGCGCTGTCTCGGAGTCGACTCGCCCTTTGCGGGAGTCGACTCGGCTCTCAGTGTCCGAAAAGCAGTCTTCTGTCTTTTTGGGGTCGCGCTGTCTCGGAGTCGACTCGCCCTTTGAGGGAGTCGACTCGCCCTTTGCGGGAGTCGACTCGGCTCTCAGTGTCCGAAAGTTGTTCTCTGACTTTTGCCTTGTATTACACTGAGAGTCGACTCTCGCTTCCTTTAGAGTCGACCTGCCAACCATCGGAGTCGACTCGCGTTCCTCAGGAGTCGACTCGGCTCTCAGGGTCCAATATACCTTCTCTGTCTTTCTGTTTGTAACCCCCTGGAGTCGACTCATACTACTCTGGAGTCGACTCGGCAAGCATCGGAGTCGACTCGCGCTTTTCAGGAGTCGACTCGCTGACAGATTTTGAGTTGTATCTTTCTGTTCGTCTGTCTGTTCTCAGTCGGAGTCGACTCGTAATGTCCCGGAGTCGACTCGAGCCTGTGCCAGTGCTTCTGATACGCTTGGAGTCGACTCGAAATATCCCGGAGTCGACTCGAGTCTCAGACTTTGGTTCATATTGACTTCTTACTTATCCAAATTGTCTTGAACCAAATCTAGAGACACTTAGCCATAAATTTACAAGGATATCACTGAAACACTAGATTGAATTCATTAGTAAACATAAGAAATACTCAAATGCTTTGAGCTCATCAAAATCAAATAGGGTTATAATCAATCACTCCACAATCTCCCCCTTTTTGATGATGACAAAACATTGAGTATATGTAAAGTGAATTGCTCAACAAACAAGGAGAATTATAGTAAAATTTGAAAATAAATTCAAGTGTCTAGTTAGTTTTAATTTATCCAGACTTGAAAGGTGTGAAACAATAAATTTCGACGTTAAGGCTCCCCCTTTCATTTGGAATTATATAAGCCTTCATATCATGCAATCAATTGTTTGGCTTATATATATTTAATGATTTTGCTTTCTTAAAAATTCAGATTCTCCCCCTCAACACATGCATTCAACTTTGTTTTGAATCTCAGAATTTTCTTTTAGTGCATTGAAGCTTTTGAACTTAAATTTTTGGTTTTTTTAGAGGAAAAATCTGTCAATTTGTTCTTAAGTATGATTCAACTAATCTCCGAATATCTCTTGAATAGATTCTGGAGATTACTCCATTAGGAGCCCCAACAGAGAGATAATGAGCCTCGAGGTATCGAATCCACTAAGAACAAATTATTGTGTGTTTTAAAAGTTTTTTTTATTGATTTTCATTAATTCTCTTTACATGTCTATTCAATATATTTCTCCTCCTTTTTGTCATCATACCAAAAAGAAAGAAAGCACATCGCACAAGCAATTTAGAGATCAATTTGCACATTTTTGAAGAAAATGGTCTACTCCTTGTATTGATGTATAAGTGAGTACATTTGTGGATACAAAGAGGAAAGCAATAAATACATGTCAAAATACAATAAGTAAGCTAGGGCTTCTTGGAGGAGGATGTGGCTCCCTTGGGCAGTCTGGATTATTCCATGAGTAGGGAGACCCCATCTGTGACGTGCCCTAACTGTGTGATGATCGCCGAAGTAGCCCTGCTGTGAATCGAGGAGAGCTCAGTCACACTCTCCTGGAGTGTGTCCAGCTTGGCGATCAACACGTTCGCCAGACGCTCGGCCCCCTAGTTCAGGGTGCCCATGTCATGTCTGATGTCATCTCGCATCTTCCTTGTGTTGCTTGTGACATCGCTTATATTGGATAACTGGGCTTGGATCAGACTTCTGACATTGTAGATTTCTTCCCTCAGATGGGCCGTCATCTCGGTCACGGCTGATAGGGAGGGAACCAATGCAGAAGATGGGGGCAGTGGCTGGACCTCGGAGCTCCCTCAGTAGGTCGTCCCGAAGGTCCCGTACAATCTCCTGCCGCAACTCCCGGAGCTGCTCAGGAGAGATCCGGACCTCTAGTGGCAGAGTAGGTGGTGCAGTGGAGGGTCCGGCAGAGGTGGATGGTGCTGAGGTGGAGGGATAGGTGGGAAAGTCAGAATCTGGATCTGGACTGGGGGAGTGTCAAGTAGTATGGGTGGAGGTGGATGGTTTTCTGACCCAGCATCCCTCTACCTTATGAAAACCCATCTTGTGTAGGGTTCCCTCACCCATGCGATCTGTCCATCGCAGTGTGCGAGAGGGTTCCCCCTCAGGAATGGGGATCTCAGACTCCCTAAAGATAAGGGTGTATAGCATCCCATATGGAAGGGTGAGCCTAGGTTTATCTAGTGGCTCACATAGGTATTTGTAGATCAGTTTGGAAAAGTTAATAGGGGTGTCTTGGAGAATGTAGTACATAAGGGCTAGGTCCCTCTCGGAAACAAAGTCAAAACGGCCGGTTTTAGGGAATAGTGTCCTAGAAATAATGCTCAGGAGGAGCCGCATTTCAACTGACAGTGAACTAGCGGACACCTCATCGAGTGGGGACTAGGGTGGACTCCCTAAAATGGCCGTAAGGGCCTCAGTCCTATCCTCAGGGTGTGTAGGAAATACCCCAACTTGGGGAAGATGGAGGATTTGTGCTATGAAGTCCTCAGAAATGAATAAAGGGACACCCGCTACGGTTCCCTGTATCCCACCATTCCCCCTGGACACGGTACCATAGAACTCCCTAACTAGCCCTGGGTACGTGGAAAGATCTAAGGAACAAAAGAACTCGAGTCCCTGGGCCCTCAACCTATCTCCTATAGTGAAGCCCTCCCGGAAGAGATAGTCGAAGTTGACGTATCTCCCGGTGGAGACGGCCTTCCCGGCGCACGGTTGCGAGGGTACCGACCTTGGCGGAGAACGAACCGAAGGTTGTGGCCTCACGGGATCGTTCCGAGCTTTGGACCGTCGCTCGGTGCCGCTCGCGGGTTGGGGCCTCTTCCGGCTTGGGACAACCGATTTACGAGACATGATTGACCTAGGTATGGGGTAGAACCCTAATGGATGGAAGAAGGTCGACGGAAAAACTCTAACCGGGGTCGGAGACGATGTAGGAGACGGCTCTAGGGTTTTGTGAATAGTGGAGGCGATGAATAGAAGTGTTGATTAAACGCTTGGATTAGGGTTAAAAACTCGGATCCCGATCGCGAGTCGACTCCAGTAAGTCGCGAGTCGACTCGACCTCGAGTCGACTCCAAAATATGTGCGAGTCGACTCCCCCTATGCCGCCATCGACCTCGAGTCGACTCCCGTCAATGTGCGAGTCGACTCCCCTTATGCTGCCATCGACCTCGAGTCGACTCCCGTCTATGTGCGAGTCGACTCCCCGTCATGAGCCGACTCTGAAACGTATCTGAGTCGACTCGAACTCTAGCACGCACCTAAAAATTATGCTATTTTCGTACCAATCAAGGGACACTCACTAAGTTATGATCTGATTTGATGATCATAGATGAGAAACTCTATTTTTAACACAATCTAATCATCAAAATCCATGAACAAGAAGAGAACATCACTAGGATGGATCAATCACTCCTAATCCTCTCCTAAGCACACTAAATCTCTCTTCACTCAAGGGTTTTGTGAAGATATCAGCTAATTGATCATCAGTACAAACAAATTGAAGTGTCACATCACCATTCAGTACATGATCTCTTATGAAGTGATGTCTTATCTCAATATGTTTAGTTCTTGAATGCTGAATTGGATTTTTAGTGAGATTAATGGCACTTGTATTATCATAATTAATGGGAATTTTGTCTTGTTTAATGCCATAGTCTTCAAGTTGTTGTTTAATCCACATGATTTGAGCACAACAACTTCCGGCAGCTACATATTCAGCTTCAGCAGTAGATAATGCAACCGAGTTTTGTTTCTTGCTAAACCATGAAATTAAATTTTCTCCTAGGAATTGACATGACCCGCTGGTGCTTTTTCTATCAAGTTTACAACCAGCAAAGTCTGAATCTGTGTATCCTATTAAGTTCAGACTAGATTCTTTAGAATACCATAAACCTATACTTTTTGTTCCTATTAGGTATTTAAAGATTCTCTTTACTGCAATAAGATGAGATTCCTTAGGATTAGACTGATATCTAGCACACATACATACACTAAACATGATATCAGGTCTACTTGCAGTGAGATACAATAAAGATCCTATCATACCTCTATACAGCTTTTGATCTACAGATTTACCTGATTCATCTTAGTCTAGTTTGCATGATGAGCTCATGGGTGTGCTGATTGACTTGTTTCCCTCCATATCAAACTTCTTAAGCATCTCCTTGATGTATTTAGCTTGATTGATGAAGATCCCTTCTTTTGATTGTTTGATTTGAAGCCCGAGGAAATAGTTCAGCTCTCCCATCATGCTCATTTCAAACTCACTCTGCATCAAGTCAGTAAATTCTTCGCAGAGGCGATTGTTAGTAGCACCGAAAATAATATCATCAATATAAATCTGCACTAATAACATATCTTTATTTTTCTTCTTCAAAAACAGTGTTGTATCTACATTTTTCCTAGAGAACTCATGATCTAGTAGAAATTTGCTAAGTTTTTCATACCATGCTCTAGGTGCTTGTTTCAAACCATAAAGTGCTTTGTTCAATTTATACACATGATTAGGGTATTGATGATTTTCAAAACCAGGAGGTTGTTCTACATACACCTCCTCATTAATATATCCATTTAGAAATGCACTTTTTACATCCATTTGAAATAATTTGAAATCCTTAGAGCATGCAAATGCTAGTAATAGTCTGATTGCCTCAAGTCTAGCTACAGGAGCAAAGGTTTCATCAAAATCTATACCTTCTTCTTGATTATAGCCCTTTGCTACTAGTCTAGCCTTATTCCTAATTACAATTCCATTTTCATCAAGTTTATTTTTATATATCCATTTGGTACCTATAATTGAATATTCAGATGGTCGTTCAACTAGGTTTCATACCTTGTTTCTAGTAAATTGGTTTAATTCTTCTTGCATTGCATTTATCCAATTTACATCTTTTTCAGCTTCTTCTATGTGTTTGGGTTCAAAATGTGAGACAAAAGCTAGATGATTATTTAAGTTCCTAAGAGATGCTCTAGTCCTAACAGGTTGAGATGGATCATCTAAAATTAAATCCTTAGGATGCCCATGAGCATACCTCCAAGCCTTAGTCAGCCCATGATCCACAACAGCCTCTTGGCTTGATGATGCATTTCCAATTAATTTTTGTTCATCTTCTTGTAATGTCATCTCATCAATCTTTTCTTCAAGTATTTCAACATCATCATCAATATCAACTCTCTTGCTAGAAGAATTATCACTAGAGTCATCAAAAACTACATGTATTGATTCTTCAATAACAAGGGTTCTTTTATTAAAGACTCTATAGGCTTTACTAGTTGTAGAATACCCCAAAAATATACCCTCATCAGATTTAGAGTCAAATTTACCTAGATTATCTTTCCCATTATTATGAACAAAAAACCTACATCCAAAAACATGAAAATAGTTTACCTTTGGTTTTCTGTTTTTCCAAAGTTCATAAGGTGTTTTCTTTATAATGGGTCTCAATAAAACTCTATTTAGTATATGACATGAGGTATTAATGGCTTCTCTCCAAAAGTACTTAGGGAGGTTACTTTCACATAGCATGGTTCTAGCCATTTTCTCTAGGGTTCTATTTTTCCTTTCTACAACTCCATTTTGTTGTGGAGTCCTAGGTGCAGAAAAATTATGAGTTATTTCCTTTTTACTACAAAACTCATCAAATAAATGATTTTCAAATTCGGTTTCTTGGTCACTTCTAATAGCTATGACTGAAGTATCTCTAGCATTTGTTACTTCCTTATGAAATTTCTTAAAAACTGAAAATGCTTGATCTTTATGAGCTAAGAACATGACCCAAGTATATCTAGAAAAGTCATCTACAATAACTAGACCATATTTATTTCCTCCTAGACTTGTGGTTCTAGTTGGTCCGAATAGATCCATGTGTAGTAGTTCTAGAGGTCTAGAGGTAGAGACACAATTTATGGATTTAAAGGAGTTCCTTGATTGTTTGCCATATTGACAAGCTTCACATATCTTATTCTTTTCAAACTTTAGTTTTGGCAAACCTATCACCGAATCTCTTTTAACTAGTTTTGATATTGTGTCCATACTCGCATGACCTAACTTACGGTGCCATAACCAACTAGCATCATTATCCTTAGTTTCATTAACAACTAAACATGGGTTATGTTTGGCAAGATCCTCAAGGTCTACTACATACACATTTCCACGTCTTATTCCTTTGAAAACTAAACTATTGTCATTTGAGTTGGTTATGATGCATAAGGTTGGTTTGAACAACACATCAAAACCTCTATCACATAATTGACTAATGCTAAGTAGATTATGCTTAAGACCGTCAACATATCGAACATTATCAATAAGAGTTGAAGGGGTAATTTGTACTTTACCTATACCAATGATGTGACCTTGGTTATTGTCTCCAAATGTCACAGCACCTCCCTTCTTGGGCTCAAGGGTGAAGAATTGGTCTTTGTCACCCGTCATGTGTCTTAAGCAGCCACTATCCAAGTACCAACAGTTTTTGTCGACCTTGGCTGCAAGACACTCCTACACAAGGAAATCATACAACTTTAGGTATCCAAGTTTTCTTGGGTCCTTCAAGGTTAGTAATGTTGGTTCTTTTTGGAACCCAAACCTTTTTAATTTTTCTTTTAGCTTTTCCTTTCCTATGGTCACACATATTAGCTTTATGTCCTACTTTTCCACAGCAAAAATAGGTTATATTCTTAATTTCACTTTTTCCTGCTTTCACAAAAAAATTACTAAGGAGCTTTTGCTTATTCTTAGGTTTATACCCTAAACCGGCTCTATTAAACACAGCTCGTTGACTATTGAGTATCATTTCTAATTTTTCTGAGCTATATGTAATTTTTTCTACAAAAGGCTTGTACTTTTCAAGTTCTAGAGTCAATTTTTGTTTTTCTGTTTTAGTGCATTTAAGTCTTTTATGAAATTATCTCCAATAGTTTGCTTATCCTTTTTAAGTTCAGAAATTTCCTTGGTTAGTTTTTCGTTATCTTTACTTAAGGTATGAGTTTTTTGAGTTAACATTTGGTTGCTTGTCTTAAGTTCTAAATTTTCTTTAGTGATAAAATCCTTATCCTTAACTAATTTATCGTATTTATGGAGGTGAGATTGATTGGTTAGTTTTAGCTCTTTATTCTTAAGGCTTATTGTCTTATATTCATCCATTAATTCGTTAAACGCATCATATAACTCATCAAATATAAAATCTAAATGCGTTTCAGATGTTACCTCATTTTCGTTTGCCATAAAGCATAGATTGGCCTTTTCTTCTTGTTCCTCCTCCGATGATGAAGATGATGTATCGGAGTCCGATAAGGTGGAGACGAGGACTTTCTTTTTCTTGTGCTTGCTGGCCTTCTTGAGCAAAGGACAGTCCGCTCTAAAGTGTCCCGGCTTCTTACATTCGTAGCATCCGATTCCCTCATTTTCCCTTTCCTTACCTTTATCCTTGTAATAGGAACTTGAGGGACCTCTCCTTTGATGAAAGGACTTCTTTCGGTTGATGAATTTTCTGAACTTACGTACGAAAAGAGCCTCATCATCATCTTCCTCATGATCTTCTTCTTCACTGCTACTACTGCAAGATAAATCCTTGTTAGAAGAAGTAGATTTGAGAGCTATTACCTTTTTCTTATGAGAGGATTCTTCTTCGCTGTGTTGTTTCATTGTGAGCTCGTGCGTCATTAAGGATCCAAGAAGCTCCTCAAGTGGAAGCTTGTTCAAGTCCTTGGCTTCTTGGATTGCCGTCACCTTGGCTTCCCATGACCTTGGTAGACAGCGAAGAATCTTCCTGACAAGCTCACTGTTAGTATAATTTTTGCCAAGGCTTTTTAGGCCATTGACAATGTCAGTAAATCTAGTGAACATGCAAGTGATTGTTTCATTAGAATCCATTTTAAATAATTCATACTTATGTACTAATATATTTATTTTGGATTCTTTTACTTGATTTGTGCCCTCGTGGGTCACTTCAAGTCTATCCCAAATCTCTTTTGTAGAATTGCAAGTAGAGACTCTATTGAATTCATTTCTATCTAAAGAACAATAAAGTACATTCATGGCTTTGGCATTTAGTTGTGCCTTCCTTATGTCATTGTCATCCCAATCCTTTTCAAGCTTGGGTACAGTGACACCTTCTACATGAATGGATGGGATGTATGGTCCATTTAGTATGGTGGTCCACATCTCATAGTCTTGGGCTTGGATAAATATTCTCATCCTAGCCTTCCAATATGAGTAGTCGGATCCATTAAAGAATGGAGGTCTATGTGTGGACTGGCCCTCAATGTGAGAAGATCCAAATGGGGTTGTCATTTTGATCTTTTACTCTTTGGGTAGTAGAGTTCAGGCTCTGATATCACTTGTTGCCCAGATAGACAACCCAAGAGGAGGGGTGAATTGGATTTTAAAATAATTATTGCAATTAAAATATCTGTGGATAACTAATTAATACTTTTTGCAAGTTAATTAATTAGATGCTATGTGCAGTGAATAAAATGAAAGTAAGAGATGACAAGGCAATCACAAACACAAAGATTTTATAGTGGTTCGGAGCTAACCCTTGCTCCTACGTCCACTCTCCAAGCCTCACTTGGGAATTCACTATAACCCCTCGGATTACAGCCGGTTGTTTTACAAGCTCACAACCTAACTTGTTGTTTTACGAGGTCACAACGAACTCGGTCGGTTTTTCTAGGCTCACCGACTAGAACCACCCGATTGTTTTTCCGGGATCACAATCGAACCCTTATACGTTGGTTTCAACCTAGGCTCACCAACAAACCTTTACACCCTTGATTCAATCCCCTGATTGAATCAAGTAAGGACCAAATGGATAGAAAGAACAAAGAGAAAAATACAGCTTCTAAATAAGCAGATATTCAGCAATATGAATAATAGAAAAGTTAAGAGCCCTCAAACAAGTTTATGATAATGTAGTGGAGGGCTTCTCGAACTTTGGGTCTCCTCTTGAATGTCTTGAAGACTTGAAGGCAGAAGGAGACTTCTTTAATGCTGGGAAGAGTTGGTTGAATGGAGTTAATGGCTCTCTTCCTTCTTTTCCGCTGAAATCCTTTTGGCAGATGAAGTTATTGTGTTTTCTTTGAAAGGAATGTTACTTCTCTACCTTGCTACAGTTCTCTGTGGCTATTTAATCCATTCCCCACGGAAACTAGCCGTTAGACACAATCTACTAGCCGTTCTGCATATTCTGCACATCCTGACAATGTTTCCGTTGGGATCGGAGTCGACTCGCGCGATCTGGAGTCAACTCGGCTGCAGCAGGAGTCGACTCATACTTTTCTGGAGTCGGCTCGGCAACTGTTCCGGATTTGAATTAAAGTACTCTTCTCGACTGGGAGTCGACTCGACTTAACTCGGAGTCGACTCCCCAAAGTCTGGAGCTGACCTGGCACTTTTGGAGTCGGCTCATCCCAAGGAATCCATGGATGCATTTTCCAAGTTTGCTCACTCGAGTCGACTCGTGAATTCTGGGAGTCGACTCGGCACTCAGAGTCTGAACTCCCGAGCTTCTGTCTTTTGGCTCGTGCTGTTTTGGAGTCGACTCGGACTGTTCTGGAGTCGACTCGGCTCTCAGTATCCGAAAAGTAGTCTTCTGTCTTTTTGGGGTCGCGCTGTCTCGGAGTCGACTCGCCCCTTGCGGGAGTCAACTCGGCTCTCAGTGTCCGAAAAGCAGTCTTCTGTCTTTTTGGGGTCGCGCTGTCTCGGAGTCGACTCGCCCTTTGCGGGAGTCGACTCGGCTCTCAGTGTCCGAAAGTTGCTCTCTGACTTTTGCCTTGTATTACACTGAGAGTCGACTCTCGCTTCCTTTGGAGTCGACCTGCCAACCATCGGAGTCGACTCGCGTTCCTCAGGAGTCGACTCGGCTCTCAGGGTCCAATATACCTTCTCTGTCTTTCTGTTTGTAACCTCCTGGAGTCGACTCATACTACTCTGGAGTCGACTCGGCAAGCATCGGAGTCGACTCGCGCTTTTCAGGAGTCGACTCGCTGACAGGTTTTGAGTTGTATCTTTCTGTTCGTCTGTCTGTTCTCAGTCGGAGTCGACTCGTAATGTCCCGGAGTCGACTCGAGCCTGTGCCAGTGCTTCTGATACGCTTGGAGTCGACTCGAAATATCCCGGAGTCAACTCGAGTCTCAGACTTTGGTTCATATTGACTTCTTAACTTATCCAAATTGTCTTGAACCAAATCTAGAGACACTTAGCCATAAATTTACAAGGATATCACTGAAACACTAGATTGAATTCATTAGTAAACATAAGATATACTCAAATGCTTTGAGCTCATCAAAATCAAATAGGGTTATAATCAATCACTCCACATCCTGGCCAAGGTTTTGCTAAATTGAACACAAGGCATTATCTCCTGTTTCCAGGAGGGGTCAATTCCATCTTGACTCACAACTGACTACGCAAGTACTTGACTATACCCAGTGACCTTCCATCACTGAATTGGAAATTCAGGTAGTCCGGTACCAAAGTACAGTGAGTTGCTTGCTAGTCACAGGTTGCGATCTCAGGTTAGAGGGCCAAACTTATACCCATATCTACTTGGAACATCTCTTGACAGTAGAGCATTCCGGAATTGGTCACGTTCAGTGAAATGTACTCCTACACTTCACCTGTGTGACATATCAGTGTCTCCACACTCCTTGGTTAAGAGGACAACCAACGTATATATCACACAACGACCTAATCTCGATAATGCTGTCGTCCTAGTAACAGCATATCATTTGATCGCGAACAGTTTTAAGGACTTGAAGATAAATCCTTCTTTATTATAAAACAAGTCCTATGGACTTCATCATATAAGAGTTTATTTAAAGATGTACAATGAAATGATGAACAATGCCAAATAATATTTTATTAATTTGTTAATTTATTTACAAAATTTAATCATCAGCGCACTGACGATTGACTCTTAGGATACAATTTCCAGCAACATCCACTTAGCCTAAAGCCAATCGGCACAGTATCTAATACCCATCTTCGACTTGTGTTCATTGAACTCTTTAATGCCGAGGACTTTGGTAAGTGGGTCAGCCAGATTTTCTTTTGTATCAATCTTCTGAAGATCAATATCACCTCGTTCGACGATCTCTCGAACCAGGTGGTAGCGACGTAGAATATGCTTGGTCCGCTGATGTGCTTTGGGTTCTCTTGCTTGAGCTATGGCTCCAGTGTTGTCACAAAATACAAGCACTAGACCATCAATGGAGGGTGTCACTCCGAGCTCGATGATGAACTTCTGCAACCATACAGCTTTCTTGGCGGCATCAGATGATGCGATGTATTCTGCTTCACATGTAGAATCTGCCACTGTATATTGCTTGGAACTCTTCCAGCAGATGGCCCCACCCTTAAGAGTAAAGATATCTTCCGACACCTTTTTGCTATCATCTTAATCTGACTGAAAACTTGAATCGGTATATCCTTCAAGTTTTAAGTCAGAATCACTGTAGACAAGCCACTGGTCTTTAGTATTTCTTAAATACTTAAGGATGGTTTTTACAACCTTCCAGTGGTTGCTGCCTAGATCAGACTGGTATCTGCTCACTACTCCTAGTGAGTATGCCACGTCTGGTCTAGTATATGTCATGGCATACATTATAGATCCTACTGCCGAAGCATATGGAATTCTATCCATACTCTCTCTTTCTTTAGGGGTTGTCGGACAATCCCTCTTAGAGAGGTTAATTCCATGGCCCATCGAAAGATAACCCTTCTTAGAATTAATCATACTGAACCTCTTCAGTATAGTATCAATGTATGTGGATTGGGATAATCCAAGCAATCTTCTAGATCTATCTCTATAAATCTTCATCCCTAGGATGTAAGATGCTTCTCCCAAATCTTTCGTGGCAAATTGAGATGATAGCCAAACCTTTATTCCTTGTAATGTAGGAATATCATTTCCGATTAGAAGAATGTCATCCACATACAAAACAAGAAATATAATAACTGAACCATTTGCCCATTTATAAATGCAATGTTCCTCTTCATTCTTAATGAAGCTATACGATTTGATCACCTTATCAAATCGTATGTTCCAACTCTGTGAAGCTTGCTTTAATCCATAAATAGATTTTTGAAGCTTGCACACCTTAGACTCATTTGTAGATATAAAACCTTCAGGTTGCATCATATACACCTCCTCTTCTAAATCTCCATTTAGAAAAGCGGTCTTTACATCTATTTGCCAGATTTTATGATCTAAGTGTACAGCTATTGCAAGCATAATCTGAATGGATTTGAGCATTGCCACAGGAGAAAACGTCTCGTCATAGTCAATACCATAACGCTGACGATATCCTTTGGCAACCAGACGGGCTTTATAGATTTCTATCTTTCCGTCTACGCCCTGTTTCTTTTTGAAAATCCATTTACACCCTATGGATTTAATCCCTTCGGTGGGTCAACTAATGTCCATACATCATTAACCTTCATGAATTCCATTTCGGATTGTATGGCTCCAAGCCATACATTAGAGTCATACCTCTGCATTGCATCCATGTAGGTGATCGGATCCTCATCGTTTTCATCAAGTTCGACAGGATCCTCGTCCCGGACCAAGAAACCATAGTATCTGTCCAGCTAACATGGTACTCTACCTGATCACCTTAATGGTGCATCTAAGATGGGTTCTGGATCTGATCTAATCAAATCCGACTCAATTGGTCCAATGGATGGTGTTGGATCTTCTACATGTTGAATTTTCCTAAGTTCAACATTAGAGCTATTAGTTCCTTCACTAAGGAATTCTTTCTCTAAGAAAACAGCTCTATTGCTTACGAACAACTTTTGTTCTTCAGCAAGGTAGAAATAATATCCTTTAGTTTCTTTAGGGTAACCGACAAAGAAACATTTGTCAGACTTGGGTTCAAGTTTGTCTGTCTTCAAACATTTGACGTACGTCGGACACCCCCAAATCCTAAGGTGAGAGAGTACCGATTTTCGTCCCGTGCACATCTCATGTGGTGTTTTATTCACGGATTTACTTGGAACCTTATTAAGTATATAACAGGTTGACTCAAGTGCATATCCCCAAAAGGATATGGGCAGATCAGCAAACCCCATCATGGATCGAACCATATCTAATAGAGTTCGATTTCTCCTTTCTGACACGTCGTTATACTGCGGTGTACCAGGAGGAGTCCATTGGGAAAGAATCCCATTCTCTTCTAGATATGTCAAAAACTCATTGAAAAGGTATTCATCCCCTCGATCTGATCGAAGAATTTTAATACTCTTTTCAGTTTATTTTTCTATTTCATTACGATACAATTTGAACATTTCAAATGCTTCAGATTTATGTCTTATTAAATAGACATAACCATACCTCGAAAGGTCGTCTGTGAAAGTAATGAAATATGCATATCCGCCTCTAGCATTTGTGCTCATTGGCCCACATACATCAGAATGTACTAGGATCAATAAGTCATTGGCTCGTTCACCTTTTCCAGTAAAAGGTGACTTGGTCATCTTACCAAGAAGGCATGATTCACAGGTTGTTAATGATTCACAATCATTAATATTGAGGATTCCCTCTTTATTTAACCTGTTAATCCTGTTCTTGTTAATATGACCTAGCCTATGATGCCAAAGGTAGACATTCGTGACATTATCTATTCTAGGGCGCTTATTGGACTTGTACATTACATGAACAGGCTGTGATAATATGTAAATCCCATTACTCAATTGTCCATGCATTACAGTAACACCATTCATAACGATATCACAGTAATTTCTTTTTATTGAAATCTCATAACCGTTCATGGCCAAAAGGCCTATAGAAATTATATTCAATAAGAAAGAAGGACAAAAGTGACAGTCACTGAAGACTATTATTTGAGAATTGAATACAAGTTTCAGAATTCCTAAAGCTAGAACTGGAACTGATCTTTCATCTCCAATATTTAGAAACCTTTCGCTTTCTTCAAATCTCTCACTGACCTGTAATCCCTGCAATGAATTACAAATATTAAAAGGACTTCCGGTATCCAATACCCAGATCGTATTATCATATATTGAAAAATTACAAGGTGTTATCATATAATACCTTGATCTGCAACTGATTGCATCTTTTTCTTTGGCCTGTTCGGGTCAAGAGAGGCAATGTACTAAGGACAGTTTCTCTTCCAATGCCCTTGCTTCTTACAGTAGAAGCACTCTGCCTTACTCTGATCCGCCTTCTTCTTCTTAGTCTGACTTTGCTCTGCACGATGCACATTTTCCTTTTAATTTTTGTTTTTCTTCTTCCCTTTCTTAAAAGGACCACGACCCTTGGACGAACCTCCCACTAAATTCACCGACCCTTTTAGGAGTTGGTGATCCTTCTCAAAAGTTTGTAGTAAACCCAACAATTGGTGATAATTTACTACCGGTTTCGTCATACGAAAGTTGGTGAGAAATGGGCGGTACAAACCAGGAAGAGAGTTCAGTATAGCATCTTTCCCCAATTGATCATGAAGGAAAAAATCGAGAGTGCTCAGGCACTCGATCAACTCAATTATGTACAATACATGATCAGTCACCGATGCCCCATCCTTCATCCGTGCGCTGAAAATAGCACAACTAGTCTTGTGTCTTTCAACATCGTCGGGAGTGCCAAAAGATTCGTTCAACACTTGAACGATTTCTTCGGGCTGGGCGTTCTCGAACCGGCGACTGAACTCATCACTCATTGCAGCAAGCATAAGGCATCAGACAGTGATACGGTCACTGAGCCACTTCTGATAAGTTTCTCTGACCGCACCCCGTGCATTAGCAGCAGGCTGCTCAGGTGCTGGATCCGTTATCACATAAAAGATCCGTTCATGCTCTAGCGCAATCTTAAGTTTTCTATAAATTGGGTCCAGTTAATTTGTCATTATCCAACAATGAACGAATTGACAAATTAGTGGTCATTTCTGCATAAAAAGAAAATCGGCTATCAGTATATGAATTGACAATACCCTAAAGACTTGGACTTTAGTCTAAAGGTCCTCCCACTATTTTATACAAATTTATAGCCTCTACCTCAAATTCGAAGAATTACACTTAAATCTTTAGTGAGCACTAGAACCCAATTGATCGCATATGGGCCTGAGTGTGGCTCGTCCAACCCATATGCACCTTTTGGTAGGTTCTGAACCAATTGTTTCACCAAACAATTTCTAGTGATAGTTTTGCCTCAGTCTCTTTGGCAGGCGTGTGGCGCCTCCACCGAAGATTCTGGTTAGGTCCAACCATTAAATGATAGGGTTCCGTATAATCAACTAATAGATGACCAAGCCCGAGTGTGGCTCGGCCCACCTGATCACCTATTGAAGGTACACTCGACTCATCATATATCAAATAACAATTCCAATGCCCGATAAGTACCAGGCGTGTGGCGCCTCCAATGATTATTGAAACATTGGACTCATTATCATTTAACTTAATGGGAGGCTATGACCTAGTTATCCCCATAACTATTTCATTTTAAGGAACCAATAATTTTAGAGGATTAAATTAGGATAGATAAAAAGATCCGGTTCACCTAAATTCTCTCACTGACTTCACCAAGTCAGATTATAAAGAATTAAATTCAAACTGGTTAAGGAGGCACCTAAATCAGTCAAACTAATTTTTCTTATAACCATGGGTTAACTCGAATCATTAAATGATCCAATCAAAAATGATTGACCAAATCGGCCAGGTAAGTGAGATCGATGGAAGGGATATGCCATTAACTTGACAAAGACGCATCAGTGCGAGTAGCTCCCAATTAAAAACCACCGGTCGAGTCTGCCAAACTTACCTTAGAAAACCGACTGGTTAATCAATTTTGATTTTGACCATCCTAATGACTCGGGCTCAACCACGGAGCCTATATCAAGTTCCATCTTGGTCTGATCAAAGACATGGAACCGATCAATCTATAACTATTGTAAATTGAATTGAGTTATCTTAATTTGATCTAATTACTACTTAGTTAGATTTAATCAATTAACCCAATCATTCCATGATTTGATTCTAACCTTAGGTCTAACCCAATTAGAGAACTTGACTTGAGCTAACCCAAACCTCCAAGACTTATGCAATTTGTCATTGAAATTCAATCCACAATTCTAGGTCACTTAATTCTCAATTAAGTGTAGTTTTATGAAAAAAATTTAGATCATTGTATAAGTCTTAAATCAGATGTTAATTACAAATTTTTAGTTCTTAAAATCTGATCTAAATTTGTGAATTAAACATTCTGATTTCATATTTAATTCATGTTTAAATCATTAACGATTTATGTTCATATATCACATATATAAACTAACATGAATTAACTTAAATAACATGCATCATAAGCATTTATTTTCAGATCTTATATGCCTTACAAAATCAGAGATTAAAAGGATCATAAATTGCATTTAGATCTAATCTAAATAAGTTTATGATTTCAAATTTTACATGTTCAATATATCACATATATTAATCATAAAACATGCATCACATGCATCCAAATTTCAAATCTAGTTAATCATGCAAAAATAGTAATTAAATCATTCATAAATATTCTTTAGATCTGATCTAAACATATTTATAAATCTCAGATTTAATTACAATAATTTTAAGCATATATTGTTTAAACATTCAACCTGGCTCTGATGCCAATTGAAGGGGGAGTCTCCACTCCTACATGGGTTTGGTCCTATTAAAAATAGGGTGACACCCATGTATACCTATCAGAGCACGTATCTCTATACGTCTCCGGACGGAGAGCCATGCTTCGTCACACGATCACGCGTGAGAATTTTCAAAGATCGGTCACAACTCTTGGACCTTTGCTCTGATACCAATTGTAGAGAAAAGTCGGTTTTTGCATGCATGTAATTTTAAAAAAATTTAGAAAAATGCAGCGGAAAGTTAGAATTAAACTCATTAATTCCAAGCATGCAAGGGAGATCATATCTCAAAAATAAATTACAGAAATGTTTAAACTATTTATGTAAAAATAACTATAAGCATGATTAATTATAGAATTAGAAAATCAGCAATCCTTGTTAAGTTCTAAATCTAACTAAAATAAAATAAATCTCATACCATATGATGAAGAGGATGGATCTGAAGATGTGAAAGTCGAGCCTCGTAGCCACACACGTGTGTGGCCTCTACGGATGATCCACGCGAAGTTCCGGATTGATCTGATCCTGCGGAAGTGCTAGCTTGCGCGGAACCCTGCTGTGGCTGATTTTGTTCTTCCTAAAATCAATCAACCTTTGATTGATCTTATGAGATGAAGGAAGAAGATGAAGAAGGAGAAGAGGAGAAGAGATGAATTGATCCTTTTCTGAATTTTTCAGAACTCTAAGTTCTTAAAAAAATCATAATCACTAAACCCTTGGCGTGGAGAGGAAGAGGAGAGAATTAATTCATAATGTCTCTCTTGCTACCTTTTTATAGATTGGGTTTAGGGCTTCTCCTAATATTATTAGGAGTATGGGACTATAACCCACCCTTGGATTAATGCCAAGTGTCCAACCTTTATGCTCATAGATGCATGACATGTGTCCACTTAATCAATTGATTAATTTTCTAATCACATTAGAATTTCTAATCTCATTAGGAGAATTAATTGATTTGAGAGCATGCATCCTACGACGCCATATGGATTTTAAAGTCCACATAGTGTGAACATGACTTAAGTCATATTCATCCTACGACGACATGTGGTCTTTAAAATCCGCACAAACCTTGGTTTAATCAAATTAACTCAATCATGAACCCAAATTAATTTGTCTCATTAAATCAGCCCAATTGCAATCCAATTACAATTAATTCCACTTAATTCTTCATAATAATGACTCTTAATTGACTAGAGTCAATCCCAATCTAATTGGGTCAAGTCCGATCAATTAGGTTATGCCCAATCGGCTCGGGTCGAATCCGATCGAATTAAGTCAAGCCCTAATTTAGCCCAAATTGAATCTAATTCAATTTGGCTTAATTAAAGTTCAATAATTCAATCAAATTGAATTTATTAGCAATCCAATTACTAATTAACCCTCCAATAATTCAATAATTATTTTAATGCAACTTTTGCTTAGGATAATTTGTCAATCAAATTGACCAAATTACCCCTGAATGATTCTTAATCATTAATCAGCCATTTGATCAACCTAGAAACTTCTATGCGTGTGATCCCATAGGTTCGAACCTAAGCCGGTAGCACAAGAACAACTTCTTGTACTAATCGAAATGACCATCTAGCAATGGTACCCGACGTCCGGATAGGCCGAATGATCGCAAAGCAACATTCAAGAACCCTTGGACTATGGTTACCGTATAATTTATCCCTATGACTCCTAAATGCCAGGATGACTTCAGAGTTCTGTCAACTCTGTAATAAGTGCATCCATGATGTGATTCAACTTTAGAAATTTTGTGACTTCTCACAAGGATTACCCTGGCCAAGATTTTGCTAAATTGAACACAAGGCATTATATGCTGTTTTCAGAAGGGGTCAATTCCATCTTGACTCACGACTGACTACGCAAGTACTTGACTATACCCAGTGACCTTCCGTCACTGAATTAGAAATTCAGGTAGTTCGATACCAAACTCTTCCCAGCATTTCCTACCTTCCGCGATGCACCCCATGCGTTCCTCATCAACATCCAATTATCCAAGTGCATCCATACTCCTCTACATCCTTCTCAGTTCCCGTGTCCTCCCAGCCAAAACCAAACCTCCACGTCCAAAGAACAAAGCCGTTGGCCTGTTCCCAGCTGAATAACTTCCTCCCAACCAAATCCACACGTTTTCCCTGCCATCCGAGCTCCAAAGATCAGCATCCCATTTCTCCGCGTCCTCTTCCCATTCCAAGTTTATCCTCCCAAGATAGAGCCGAATCCTCTTCACTCGGATTCGTTCTAGAGAGCTCACAAACATCCAAAACCAATCCCGTTCGAATCAAGTATTCCATCCAAGCTTCAAGGAACAGAGCATCCATCTTCACGGGATGAACCCAAATCCCAGCATCCCCTATTCCCAATCGGATGAACATCCAAACAACTGCCTCCCAGATTTCCTCTTCTGAATCCATCCAAACACCTTCCTAACTCCAATAATCTCAGCATCCTGAGCATCTCCTCTCAGCCGAGATACTCTCAACTTCATGACTCCCTTTTCCGCGATTCACCCTCATCCTCTTCTCCGAATCTCCCAGCTTCATCCCGTTCACATTCTAGTCATTCCACAAAATCCTAGCAACCCCACGATTCATCTTCATCTCATCTGCTTCCGGATTACCTCTCAACCATCTAGCCAAGATCTACTCCGCATCCTCCCACGATTGCAGCTTTCCTCCCAACCTTCTCTAAGATCTTGCAGTTCATCCTGTTCATGATAAGCATCTAGCATACATGGGATAGGTCCTAGGCATCTGTTCACAGCATCAATCTTCTTCCGAATCCCCTGTTTCCCGCGTCATTCCGGATGAACTCCATCCATCTTCCGCAATCCAGCAAGATATCCTCCCAGCCGCATCTCAGTCGGATCACTCACGTCTTTATCCTCTCATTCGGAACAACCACATTCAGAGGGAGAGAGGGAGGAGGGCAGTCTATATAAAGGAGTTAGGAAGTGAAGACGAGGGCATTCGGGAGGAGGAAGCCGGCTGATCTCAATCATCTCTTCTCAGGAAGCCGAATCCCATGGAAATAAGAGGGAGAGAAGTTTAGGCATTTCGGGAATAATTTTCCATATAAAAGAAATGAGGAAGTGCTGAGAGGGAGCTGTTTTCAGTAGAGCCGGAGGAAGAAAGGAAGAAGTTCTAGCCATGATGGGAGCCCTCTGTTCTGCCACTGTTCAACTCTTCATGGAAGGCTGATCTCCTCTACAGGGTTGGATGCAGCCCTAACAAAGGGACACGGATTTTATGTATTTAATTTTATACTCTTGGAGTTGTATAAATCCTCTTACTCTTAAATAAAATTTTTCTTTCATCTCATATTTAATCTCTGTGACTTTAAATATGATGTTCGTACAACTGTTTTTCATGATCACTGAGTAAGTATAAAGATAATCAATGCTTAAGGAAGATGCAATGTCCTGCCACCTTATTTTAGTGTAGACATTTCATACCTACTGAAGATGGGTTTTCCTAAAATTACTTTAGTGAATTTTTTATTTGAATGCTTATTAGGCATGTAGCCAATTTGCATGTTAATCCAAGAATGAATTAAAATACAAATAACCCTTGTTCCGATGTTAGTGGTGAATTCCTTGCCCTAGGTTCTCTCAACTGATATCCTTTTAATTGCATTTTTTTATTAAATTTCTTAGTTTAATTTTCTTCACAAACTTTTTCTTTTAAATATTTTTTTTAAGAAAACAATTGTACCCCAATCCCTGTGGATCGATATCCGTAATCACTATCCTACCAGATACGTGCTATTGCGTGGTCTTTAAAGTTGATTATCAAGTTTTGGTGCCGTTGCCGGGGACTGCTAGCATAGTTGTTTTTCTTTTCATTAAAAAAAATTCAAAAAATAATAATAATTATATATATCTAAAATAAAATAAAAATATTTTCTATTTTTGTTACTTTTCTTATCTTTTTTCTTCTCTCTCTTACTAATTTTTGATTTTCCTCTTTGCATTATTTGATCAGAAATCGAAGAGGAAATCTGGGACGATCAAAAAGGGAACTGCTGAAAAAGGAATGCTATAGAGGTTTGCATAAAAATAAAAAAAATTTGCTGGGAAAATTTTCTTTGGTAACCTCTAAACGTTTCTTATTTAAATTGATTCTCAGTTTTCTTTAAATTTTGTGGTGATTGTTTGATTTTAATTTCAGTAAAAGTGTGAATGCATGCTTGATACACATATACCAATTAATCTGCACATAGTAAGGGCAATCACCCCAACAAGATAAGAACTGGATTTCATCATCAGATTCTTGCCCAAATTAGGTGTACCAATTCGCACATAGCTATCACCTTAATTAAAATTAATTAGATGTTGGCCCCTAGGGACATTCGAGCTCAATAGAACGAAGATCACCGAAAGTTGCACCAATTTCGCTCTGTGGCTCAGTTGATGTCTAGGCAAGCTTTGTCCCCATAAGGGAGACAGTTTATCTGTTCGAGGCAAGTGATTTTTAAGTGGGACCTTTGCGAACGCATCGTGACCCCCCCACTTACCTGGGAGCTTACCTGATCAACTCAGTTTATTAGACCGGATTGGAGGCTTAGGCGCCCTCTTCAAACCAGTTAGGAGCTGTCTAGTGATTTTAGGATAAACACAAGGATTTGATGTGTTTTTTCTTTAATGCATGCTTGACTGTACTTGACTGATCCAATAAGCTTTAGTGGATGCTAGGATGTCGTTCCAAATCTTCTGAATTAGTACCTTTTGATTCTGAAATAGAATGTTCTATTAGGGCCATTCGAGCCGAAATCCGTACCTATAGAATCATAGGATCTGCTCCACCTGTCGAGATGGTTGAAGAACAACCCAAACTGCTAAAGGAGTACTTCACTCCTTCCATTTATACCTCTCCATCCTGTATTCGACTACTTGATACCACTGCTGTTGTACAGTTTGAAATTAAATCTTGTGTCATCCAAATGCTTCTATCTTTTTATGGACTCCACAATGAAGACCCATACAAACATCTAGATGAGTTCCTTGAGATCTGCACTATTGTCAAAATTCAGAACTTCACTGATGATGCTCTGAAACTTAGGTTGTTTTCTTTTTTCCTTAAGGATAGAGCTAAGAAATGGCTCCATTCATTATAAGCCAATTCTATTCTTTCATGGGCCCAAATACAACACGAATTTCTGAAAAAATATTTTTCCATAGGAAGAACGAACCAATTTAGGCGTGCGATCACGAGCTTCTCCCAATCTGACGGAGAAGAATTTCATGAAACTTGGAAAAAATTTAGAGACTTACTCCGAAAATGCCCGCATCATCAAATACCCAAATGGCAACTAGTGCAATGCTTTTATGACGGGTTATCTGAATGAAACCGTCAGATGGTTGATGCTTCTTGTGGGGGAACTTTCATGCTTAAGAGTGACCATGAGGCATGGCAATTGTTTGAAAACCTTAATAAAAATTCCCTCCACCATGCCTCCTCCGCTCGTCAAGCACCCCCGAGTTCTCAAAGAAAAGGGACTATATATGAAGTTAGCCAGTCCATAGGTCTATCTGACAAAGTAGATGCACTGTCCCGCAAATTGGACCAGCTAATGTCTAGAGAACAGCTTCCAAACTTTTTCCAAGCACAAGTTTGTGCTCTCTGTTCTAGCCCGTCTCATCCTATTTTTGAGTGCCCTTTGGCAGCTCAATTCCCTGAATTTGTGCAAGAACAAGTTAATGCTACCCAAACACAGTCTCGATCGGGTAATGATCAATATTCTACTACTTATAACCCGGGGTGGCGCAACCATCCAAACTTCTCTTGGAAGCAGCAGACTCTCAATACCTCCCAGCCTTATTCCCAAAACTTTCAACCATTCCAGAATGTTCATCCAAACCGTCCTCCTACTCACTATTCACAATTTCAACATGTCCCTCCTCCACCACCCCAGAGAGATACTGCTTTTGAGCAGAAAGTATTAACTGCTCTTCAAGGACTGGAAGCCAATACACAACTGTTGCACTCACATACTCAGTCGATTGCCAAATTAGAAACCCAGCTAGGGCAGCTAGCTAGTGCACTGAATAAATGAAAGGAAGGCAAGCTTCCAAGTCAACCAGTGAGTAACCCGAGGGGGCAGTACATGATGTTCACCACGAACAAGCTAATGCCATGACTATTTTAAGAAGCGGACGTATAGTGGACAATAAGGTTGGAGAAAAAGAACATAAGAAAAATGAAGATAGGAGTATGACTGTGCCTAAAGAGAACCCAAACTCTTCTAGTCCAGTATCGACCACACCAAAGGCCCCTTTTCCTCAATGTCTGAAAGCACCTTCTCCCTTTGGCATGAAAGGAACTTCATTGGAAGAAATAATGGAGGTCTTCGAACAAGTCAAAATCAACCTCCCTCTCCTTGATGCCATAAAACAAGTTCCATCGTATGCCAAATTTCTCAAAGACCTTTGTACCCAGAAACGAAAATCTAGGACACATGTGCCTAAAAAGGTCTTGCTAACTGAACAAGTGAGCTCCATCCTCCAGCACAAAATCCCTCCTAAGTTCAAGGATCCTGGTGCACCTACCATCTCTTGTGTGGTAGGAGACAATTCTATTGATCGAGCACTATTAGATTTAGGGGCAAGTGTTAACCTTCTTCCTTATTCAGTCTACGAGAAGTTCGGATTAGGTGAATTGAAGCCTACTTCGATGTCCCTACAATTGGCTGATCGATCTGTTAAAATACCACGAGGAACAATTGAAGACATCCTAGTCAAAGTAGACAAATTTTATTTTCTAGTCGACTTCATTGTCCTTGATATGGAACCTGTGCCGAATCTTAAGAAACAAATTCCTATGATTCTTGGTCGTTCCTTCCTAGCTACAGCCAATGCGTGTATTAACTGTAAAACTGGGGTGATGGATATATCTTTTGGGAACATGAAAGTAAAGCTAAATGTATTCCATGCCTCTGACCAACCTGCAAGAGAGGAAGAGTGCTTCCTAATAGACAAAATGGACGATCTTGTAGAAGAAGCCCTTCCCTATATTCTGGCAGACGACCCTCTAGAAGCATGCTTAGCCCATTTTGATATTGATAACTTTGATCTAGACAAGGCCATAGAAGAAGTCAATATTCTGCTCGACAATCCGTCTCCCATAAAGTCCCATCCTTGGCGAATCCAATGTGAACCTCTTCCTACCCTTTCTAGTGTGCCACAGTGCTCCTCCATCGAGTCCCCTCCCAAACTTGAGTTAAAGCCACTTTCAGTAACCCTTAAGTATGCTTTTCTAGGACCCGAAGATACCCTACCTGTAATCATCACGGCTGACCTATCTGAGAAACAGGAGAGTCAACTTTTGAGTGTGCTAGAAAAACACAAACATGCAATTGGATGGTCCGTAACTGATCTGAAGAGGATTGACCCATCTATTTGCATACATCGAATTCACCTAAAAGAAGATGCAAAACCGACCCGTGAAATGCAAAGAAGACTCAATCCCAACATAAAAGAGGTGGTTAAGAAAGAAGTAGTGAAGTTTCTAGATGCCGGAATCATTTACCCTATCTCTGATAGCAATTGGGTGAGTCCGACTCAAGTAGTACCAAAAAAGTCGGACATTACTATGGTTGAAAATACAGAAGGAGAGTTGATGCCCACACGCACGACCACTAGCTGGCGTGTTTGCATTGACTATAGAAAGTTAAACTCCATGACTAGGAAGGATCATTTTTCTTTGCCCTTTATTGACCAAATATTGGAAAGACTAGTCGGTCAAAGTTTCTACTGTTTCTTAGATGGTTATTCTGGGTATAACCAAGTGGCTGTGTATCCCGATGATCCAGAGAAAACCACTTTCACATGTCCATTTGGGACATTTGCGTATAGGAGAATGCCATTTGGATTATGTAGTGCACCCGCAACATTTCAACGATGTATGATGGCAATTTTTTCTGACATGGTAGAAAAATTTCTGGAGGTATTCATGGACGATTTTTCAATTTTTGGCCCCTCATTTGATGATTGTCTCAGTAATTTAGCCATGGTTCTGAAAAGATGTAAGGAGACCAATCTAGTGCTAAGTTGGTTAAAGAGCCATTTCATGGTTCAAGAGGGTATAGTCTTGGGACACATTGTGTCCAAAAGAGATATTGAGGTGGATAAAGCAAAAGTTGATCTTATTTCCAATCTTCCTCCGCCCAAATCTATGAAACAAATCCGCTCTTTTCTTGGCCATGCCGGTTTTTACCGTCGCTTCATTAAAGACTTCAGCAAAATCTCTAGGCCCTTGTGCAATCTCCTTGCCAAGGATACACCCTTTGTCTTTGATGAAGCATGTAAAGAGGCCTTTGAAAAACTCCGATCTAAGTTGTCTACGGCACCTGTCATACAACCTCCCAATTGGACCCTCCCATTTGAACTTATGTATGATGCTTCTGACTATGCCATTGGGCAATTTTAGGGCAACGACTAGATAAGTTACCTCACGTCATCTACTACGCTAGTAAGACACTTTCAGATGCAAAATTGAATTACACCACTACTGAGAAAGAATTACTAGCTGTAGTATTTGCTCTGGAAAGTTTCGGTCCTATCTCTTAGGGTCCAAGATTATTGTGTTCACTGATCATTCTGCTCTCCGGTACCTCCTTTCAAAGAAGGACACCAAGCCTCGCCTAATTCGATGGATCCTGTTATTACAGAAATTCAATCTAGAAATTCGTGACAAGAAAGGTACCATAAATGTTGTTGCAGACTATTTGTCTAGAATCCTTCTCGAGCCTCCTCATAACATTTCACCACTTCATGACTCCTTTCTAGATGAACAATCGTTTGAGGTGCAATAAGTAAAAACACCATGGTTTGCCAACATAGTGAACTATGTTGCCATAGGACAAATTCCCGTTCATTGGTCCAAGCAGGACAAGGATCGATTCTTTTAAGTTCTACTTTTGGGATGATCCCGATCTGTTTAAGTACTGTCCTGATCAAGTATCCGTCGATGTGTGCCGGAATGTGAATTTCAGAGTATTCTTGATTTTTGTCATACCCAAGCCTGCGGAGGACATTTTGGGGATAGAAAAACTGCAGCTAAAGTCTTACAAAGTGGATTTTATTGGCCTTCCTTGTTCAAAGATGCTCACAATTTTTGCCAGACTTGTGAGCGATGCCAACGAATGGGTACAATCACCCGTAGAGATATGATGCCACTCAACCCCATTTTAATTATAGAAATTTTTGATGTCTGGGGTATTGACTTCGTGGGTCCTTTTCCGCGTTCTTTTGGTTTTGAGTACATTCTTGTCGAGGTTGACTATGTCTCGAAGTGGGTCGAAGCAATTTTCACTAGGACTAACGATCATAAGGTTGTGGTTAAGTTCTTACAAACCAATATATTTAGTCGCTTTGGCACACCCCGAGCTATTATTAGTGATGGGGGATCACATTTCTGCAACCGATCTTTTGAAGCTTTGGTTCGCAAGTATTCAATCACCCACAAAGTTGCCATCCCGTACCATCCTCAAACAAGCGGGCAAGTTGAAGTTTCTAATAGGAAGATAAAACACATCTTAGAAAAAATAATACACCCTGATAGGAAAGATTGGTCTCAAAGGTTAAACGATTCTCTCTGGACCTACTGTACTGCCTATAAGACTCCTATTGGCATGTCTCCTTATCGACTGATTTTTGGAAAAGCTTGCCACTTACCCGTAGAACTTGAGCATAGAGCTTTTTGGGCCATTAAAAAGTTTAACTTTGATATGGCAGCAGCTGGTTCTAACCGAAAACTTCAACTCAACGAGCTTGAAGAGTTACGCAATGAGGCATATGAAAATGTCAAAATTTACAAGGCAAGGACTAAGGTTTTTCATGACAAATCCATTAACCGTAAGTCTTTCGAGCCTAATCAAAAAGTTTGGCTATTCAATTCTAAATTGCGTCTCTTTCCTGATAAACTTCGCTCTAGGTGGAATGGTCCCTTTTTAGTTCGAAAGGTTTTTCCTCATAGTGCGGTAGAAATTCAGAACATCAGTGATGGTCGTGTCCTGAACGTCAATGGTCAAAGATTGAAACCTTACATAAAGTGTCTTGCAGATGGATAGTTGATTGAATCCCATAATTTGATGGATCCTATTTATCAGGATAATTAAGGATGTACTGCGTCTGACTGAAGACGTTATACTTAGCGCTTGTTGGGAGGCAACCCAATTCTCATAGGTTATTTTTGCACATTTTCTTGTCGCATTCTTTTCTTTACAGGAATTCTCATATTACTGATGCAACTACGGTAAAATGCTTCTATCATCCATATGCATCATATTCTCGTCCAAAATAAAATAACATAAAATAAAATAAAAAATAATAATATAATATTAAAAAAATATTGAGGACAATGTCTGATCTAGGTTGGGGGTATAACATTGGAAATTTTGAAAATAATTTTTGAATAAATTTTTCAAATTTTTGATTTAAAAAAAAATTCTAATTTCTATGCCTTAGTGCTGAAATGATAAATACACAAAGTATATAAAATCTAAAAGCCCAAAGATTAGTCATGAGTAAGACAATTTGAGTTATTTTCATTAAAAGTTCTTTTAGTGAGTTGTAAGATAATTTTTACTTTCGAATTTCACAACACACATGGCCTGCATTTCTAGGGTTAGGTTCAACATTATATTGTTAAGTCTGATAGCAACCTTGAGTCCTGATGAATCATACCTATCTAATTTACTATTATCCCATATTTATTAAAAAAAAGAAGTGAATTCAGTCAGGTACATCGAAAAGGGCTACCTATCGTTAAAGGTCAGCGGACTTGTGATGATGAACCCGAGCATAGGTCCGTAGGGGAGTCTTGATGCCCAACACCTTATACCATCTGGTGTGGGAGTTGTTGACTGAATGCTCGCTACACGGAGGAATCATTACAAGAGTAAAAGTGCATAATTTATTTATAAATATAAAATAAATAAATTAAAAAAAATAGAGAAAGAGAAAATAATATTGACCTTGAAAAAGATGATAGTGTAAAAGCCGTCGTTGTAAAAATTCGAGTAAACTTGAATATTACAGATAAAGCCCATGAGGTATTAAAGTAAACATTCACAACTCTCGAAATCCTGCAAAATAGGATGATTTTGAATCAGTGATTAGGTCTTATCTGACCAATTCTTGGAAACTACTAGCTTTAGCAGTATTTTGGGATATCTAAAGCCTTAGCTTGTGTATGGTCCAAATTTCACCGAGCACCCAAGTATAAAAAGTCTTACAACTCCCTAACGGAAACTTAATGACCTCAACTTGAATTGCATTTTGACCTAGGCTTTGGGCCGACTTAGTAATTAAAACTTTGTGTGCTTTTGAAATTCTTGGCACTTATGCATTTGAAATTAGGTTTTATGAAATAATAAAATAAACTCTTTGGGTAGAGACAACAGTTTGTGGATAGCTGTGCCGAAAATCCTCACGAGACAAAACTCGTCCACTAGGGGTTTAAAGCCTTATTGCATACGGTAAATGCAATCGTGATTCCTGCGAAAGTGAGTTAGTTTTTATTTTGCTCGAGGACTAGCAAAATGTAGGTTGGGAGGTGTGATAAGTGCTAAATAATACATAAATTAACCTCTTTTTTATAGCACTTATCATCATTTTAATGCACATATTTTATATTTAAACATAAGATAATGTGTTACCTTCATCATTGCATATTAATAAATTATTAAAGGTAATTCGAGTTTTACTTATTTATTTACTGATTGAGTCTAATGTATGCAGGTCAAGTCGAACTCATATTCGAGTCAAACTCATTTGAGATGAATCCTGAATCCAAATTGCATGCACTTCGCGAATTAAATCCTCTCAGATTTCCTCTTCGGCCGTTCATCCCAACTCTACTGTTTTCGTCACATCCAATTCGACCTTTCGTTCATGTTCTAACATTTTATTTGAACCTGTATAATGGATCAGCCTTTATACAGCCTACCCACGGATGAGATCATACATCCCCGAATCCAAACTCTTCCCAGCATTTCCTACCTTCCGCGATGCACCCCATTCGTTCCTCATCAACATCCAATTATCCAAGTGCATCCAGACTCCTCCACGTCCTTCTCAGTTCCCATGTCCTCCCAGCCAAAACCAAACACCTCCACGTCCAAAGAACAGAGCCGTTGGCCTGTTCCCAGCTGAATAACTTCCTCCCAACCAAATCCACACGTTTTCCCCTGCCATCCGAGCTCCAAAGATCAGCATCCCATTTCTCCGCGTCCTCTTCCCGTTCCAAGTTTATCCTCCCGAGATAGAGCTGAATCCTCTTCACCCGGATTCGTTCTAGAGAGCTCCCAAACATCCGAAACCAATCCCGTTCGAATCAAGTATTCCATCCAAGCTTCAAGGAACAGAGCATCCATCTTCACGGGATGAACCCAAATTCCAGCATCCCCTGTTCCCAATCGGATGAACATCCCAAACAACTGCCTCCCAGATTTCCTCTTCCGAATCCATCCAAACACCTTCCCAACTCCAATAATCTCAGCATCCTGAGCATCTCCTCTCAGCCGAGATACTCTAAACTTCATGACTCCCTTTTCTTCCGCGATTCAGCCTCATCCACTTCTCCGAATCTCCCAGCTTCATCCCGTTCACATTCCAGTCATTCCACAAAATCCTAGCAACCCCACGATTCATCTTCATCTCCTCTGCTTCCGGATTACCTCTCAACCATCCAGCCGAGATCTACTCCGCATCCTCCCATGATTGCAGCTTTCCTCCCAACCTTCTCCAAGATCTTGCAGTTCATCCTGTTCGTGATAAGCATCCAGCATACATGGGATAGGTCCCAGGCATCTGTTCACAGCATCAATCTTCTTCCGAATCCCCTGTTTCCCGCGTCATTCCGGATGAACTCCATCCATCTTCCGCAATCCAGCAAGATATCCTCCCAGCCGCATCTCAGTCGGATCACTCACGTCTTTATCCTCTCATTCGGAACAACCACATTCAGAGGGAGAGAGGGAGGAGGGCAGTCTATATAAAGGAGTTAGGAAGTGAAGACGAGGGCATTCGGGAGGAGGAAGCCGGCTGATCTCAATCATCTCTTCTCAGGAGGCCGAATCCCATAGAAATAAGAGGGAGAGAAGTTTAGGCATTTTGGAAATAATTTCCCATATAAAAAAAATGAGGAAGTGCTGAGAGGGAGCCGTTTTCAGTAGAGTCGGAGGAAGAAAGGAAGAAGTTCTAGCCGTGATGGGAGTCCTCTGCGCTGCCACTGTTCAACTCTTCATGGAAGGCTGATCTCCTCTCCAGGGCTGGATGCAGCCCTAACAAAGGGACACGGCTTTTATGTATTTAATTTTATATTCTTAGAGTTGTATGAATCCTCTTACTCTTAAATGAAAATTTTCTTTCATCTCATATTTAATCTCTGTGACTTTAAATATGATGTTCGTACAACTGTTTTTCATGATCACTGAGTAAGTATAAAGATAATCCATGCTTAAGGAAGATGCAGTGTCCTGCCACCTTATTTTAGGGTAGACATTTCATACCTACTGAAGATGGGTTTTCCTAAAATTACTTTAGTGAATTTTTTATTTGAATGCTTATTAGGCTTGTAGCCAATTTGCATGTTAATCCAAGAACGAATTCAAATACAAATAACCCTTGTTCCGATGTTAGTGGTGAATTCCTTGCCCTAGGTTCCGATTTTCTTATGGCAACCAAACGGGCTTTATAGGTTTCTACCTTTCCGTCTGCGCCCCGTTTTCTTTTGAAAATCCATTTACACCCTATGGGTTTAATCCCTTCGGATGGGTCAACTAATGTCCATACATCATTGACCTTCATGGATTCTATTTCGGATTGCATGGCTCCAAGCCATGCATCAAAGTCATACCTCTGCATTGCATCCATGTAGGTGATCGAATCCTCATCGTTTTTATCAAGTTCGACAGGATCCCCGTCACGGACCAAGAAACCTATTATCTGTCCGACTGACGTGGTACTCTACCTGATCGCCTTAATGGTGCATCTAAGATGGGTTCTGGATCTGATCTAATCAAATCTGACTCAATTGGTTCAGTGGATGGTGTCGGATCTTCTACATGTTGAACTTTCTAAGTTCAACATTAGAACTATTAGTTCCTTCACTAAGGAGTTCTTTCTCTAGGAAAACAGCTCTATTGCATACGAACAACTTTTGTTCTTCAGCAAGGTAGAAATAATATCCTTTAGTTTTTTTAGGATAACCGACAAAAAAATATTTGTCAGACTTGGGTTCAAGTTTGTCTGTCTTCAAACGTTTGACGTACGCCAGACACCCCCAAATCCTAAGGTGAGAGAGTACCGGTTTCCGTCCCGTCCACATCTCATGGGGTGTTTTATTCATAGATTTACTTGGAATCTTATTAAGTATATAACAGGCTGACTCAAGTGCATATCCCCAAAAGGATATGGGTAGATCAGCAAACCCCATCATGGATCGAACCATATCTAATAGAGTTCGATTTCTCCTTTCTGATACGCCGTTATACTGCGGTGTACCAGGAGGAGTCCATTGGGAAAGAATTCCATTCTCTTCCAAATATGTCAAAAACTCATTAGAAAGGTATTCACCCCCTTGATCTGATCGAAGAGTTTTAATACTCCTTCCAGTTTGTTTTTCTACTTCATTACGATACAATTTGAATATTTCAAATGCTTCAGATTTATGTCTCATTAAATAGACATAACCATACCTCGAAAGGTCATCTGTAAAAGTAATGAAATATGCATATCCGCCTCTACCATTTGTGCTCATTGGCCCATATATATCAGAATGTACTAGGGTCAATAAGTCATTGGCTCGTTCACCTTTTTCAGTAAAAGGTGACTTGGTCATCTTACCAAGAAGGCATGATTTACAGATAGTTAATGATTCACAATCATTAATATTGAGGATTCCCTTTTTATTTAACCTGTTCATCCTGTTCTTGTTAATATGACCTAGCTTATGATGCCAAAGGTAGACTTCCATGACATTATCTATTCTAGGGCGCTTACTAGATTTGTACATTACATGAATAGGCTGTGATAATATGTAAATTCCATTACTCAATTATCCATGCATTACAGTAACACCATTCATAACGATATCACAATAATTTCTTTTTATTGAAATCTCATAACCGTTCATGGCCAAAAGGCCTACAGAAATTATATTCAATAAGAAAGAAGGACAAAAGCGACAATCACTTAAGACTATTATTTGAGAATCGAATACAAGTTTCAGAATTCCTAAAGCTAGAATTGGAACTGATCTTCCATCTCCAACATTTAGGAACCTTTCGCTTTCTTCAAATCTCTCACTGACCTGTAGTCCCTACAACGAATTATAAATATTAAAAGAACTTCCGTTATCCAATACCCAGGTCGTATTATCACATATTGAAAAATTACAAGGTGTTATCATATAAGTACCTTGATCTACAACTGATTGCATCTTTTTCTTTGGCCTATTCGTGTCAAGAGAGGCAATGTACTGAGGACAGTTCCTCTTTCAATGTCCTTGCTTCTTACAGTAGAAGCACTCTGCCTTACTCTAATCAGCCTTCTTCTTCTTAGTCTGACTTTGCTCTGCACGATGCACCTCTTCCTTTTGATTTTTGTTTTTCTTCTTTCCTTTCTTAAAAGGACCACAACCCTTGGACGAACCTCCCACTAAATTCACCGACCCTTTTAGGAGTTGGTGATCCTTCTCAAAAGTTTGTAGTAAACCCAATAATTGGTGATAATTTACTACCAGTTTCGTCATACGAAAGTTGGTGAGAAATAGGCGGTACGAACCAAAAAGAGAGTTCAGTATAGCATCTTCCCCAATTGATCATGAAGAGAAAAATCGAGAGTGCTCAGGTGCTCGATCAACTCAATCATGTACAATACATGATCAGTCACTGATGCCCCATCCTTCATCCATGCGCTGAAAATAGCACAACTAGTCTTGTGTCTTTCAACATCGTCGGGAGTGCCAAAAGATTCGTTCAACACTTGAACGATTTCTTCGGGCTGGGCGTTCTCGAACCGGTGACTGAACTCGTCGCTTATTGCAGCAAGCATAATGCATCGGACAATGATACGGTCACTGAGCCACTTTTGATAAGTTTCTCTGACCGCACCCCATGCATTAGCAGCAGGCTGCTCAGGTGCTGGATCCGTTATCACATAAAGGATTCGTTCATGCTCTAGCGCAATCTTAAGTTTTCTAAGCCAGTTATTGAAATTGGGTCCAGTCAACTTGTCATTATCCAACAATGAACGAAGTGACAAATTAGTGGCCATTTCTGCATAAAAAGAAAATCGGCTATCAGTATATGAATTGACAATACCCTAAAGACTTGGACTTTAGTCTAAAGGTCCTCCCACCATTTTATACAGATTTGTAGCCTCTACCTCAAATTCGAAGAATTACACTTAAATCTTTAGTGAGCACTAGAACCCAATTGATCGCATATGGGCCCGAGTGTGGCTCGACCAACCTATATGCATCTATTGGTAGGTTCTGAACCAATTGTTTCACCAAACAATTTCTAGTGATAATTTTGCCCCAGTCTCTTTGGCAGGCGTGTGGAGCCTCCACCGAAGATTCTGGTTAGGTCCAACCATTAAATGATAGGGTTCCATGTAATCAACTAATAGATGACCAAGCCTGAGTGTGGCTCGGCCCACCTGACCACCTATTGAAGGTACACTCAACTCATCATATATCAAATGACAATTCCAATGCCCGATAAGCACCGGGCGTGTGGCGCCTCCAATGATTATCGAAACATTGGACTCATTATCATCTAACTTAATGGGAGGCTATGACCTAGTTATCCCCATAACTATTTCATTTTAAGGACCTAATAATTTTAGAGGATTAAATTAGAATAGATAAGAAGATCCGGTTTACTTAAATTCTCCCACTGACTTCACCAAGTCAGATTATAAAGAATTAGATTCAAACCGGTTAAGGAGGCACCTAAATCAGTCAAACTGATTTTTCTTACAGGCATGGGTTAACTCGAATCATTAAATGATCCAATCAAAAAATGATTGACCAAATTGGCCAGCTAAGTGAGATCGGTGGAAGGGGTATGCTATTAACTCGATAAAGACGCATCAATGCGGGTAACTCCCAATTAAAAATCACCGGTCGAGTCTGCCAAACTTATCTTAGACACCGACTGGTTAATCAATTTTGATTTTGACCATCCTAATGACTCGGGCTCAACTACGGAGCCTAAATCAAGTTCTATCTTGGTCTGATCAAAGACGTGGAACCGATCAATCTATAACTATTGTAAATTGAATTGAGTTATCTTGATTTAATCTAATTACTACTTAGTTAGATTTAATCAATTAACTCAATCATTCCATGATTTGATTCTAACCTTAGGTCTAACCCAATTAGAGAACTTGACTTGAGCTAAACCAAACCCCCAAGACTTATGCAATTTGTCATTGAAATTCAATTCACAATTCTAGGTCACTTAATTCTTAATTAAGTATAGTTTTTGAAAAAAATTAGATCATTGTATAAGTCGTAAATCAGATGTTAATTACAAATTTTTAGTTCTTAAAATCAGATCTAAATTTGTAAATTAAACATTCTGATTTCATACTTAATTCATGTTTAAATCATTAACGATTTATGTTCATATATCACATGTCTAAACTAACATGAATTAACTTAAATAACATGCATCATAAGCATTTATTTTCAGATCTTATATGTCTTACAAAATTAGATATTAAAAGGATCATAAATTGCATTTAGATCTAATCTAAATAAGTTTATGATTTCAAATTTTACATGTTCAATATATCACATATATTAATCATAAAACATGCATCACATGCATCCAAATTTTAGATCTAGTTAATCATGCAAAAATAGTAATTAAATCATTCATAAATCTTCTTTAGATCTGATCTAAACATATTTATAAATCTCAGATTTAATTACAATTATTTTAAGCATAAATTGTTTAAACATTCAACCTTGCTCTGATACCAATTGAAGGAAAAAAGCCGGTTTTTGCATGCATGTAATTTTAAAAAATTTCAAAAAAATGCAGTGGAAAGATAGAATTAAACTCTTTAATTCCAAGCATGCAAGGGAGATCATATCTCAAAAATAAATTAATCATAGAATGTTTAAACTATTTATGTAAAAATAACTATAAACATGATTAATCATAGAATTAGAAAATCAGCAATCCTTGTTAAGTTCTAAACCTAACTAAGATAAAATAAATCTCATACCTTATGATGAAGAGGTTGGACTTGAAGATCTGAAAGTCGAGCCTCGTAGCCACACACATGTCTGGCCTCTATGGAAGATCCACGTGAAGCTCCGGGTTGATCTGATCCTGCGAAAGTGTTAGCTTGCACGGAACCCTGCTGTGGCTGATTTTGTTCTTCCTAAAATCAATCAACCTTTGATTGATCTTATGAGATGAAGGAAGAAGATGAAGAAGGAGAAGAGGAGAAGTAATGGAGTGACCCTTTTCTGAATTTTTCAGAACTCTAAGTTCTTAAAATCATAATCACTAAACCCTTGGCGTGGAGAGGAAAAGGAGAGAATTGATTCATAATGTCTCTCTTGCTACCCTTTTATAGATTGGGTTTAGGGCTTCTCCTAATCTTATTAGGAGTATGGGACTATAACCCACCCTTGGATTAATGCCAAGTGTCCAATCTTTGTGCTTATAGATGCATGACATGTGTCCACTTAATCAATTGATTAATTTTCTAATCACATTAGGATTCCTAATCTCATTAGGAGAATTAATTGATTTGGGAGCATGCATCCTACGACACCATGTGGACTTTAAAGTCCGCATAGTGTGAACATGACTTAAGTCATATTAATCCTACGACGACATGTGGTCTTTAAAATCCGCACAAACCTTGGTTTAATCAAATTGACCCAATCATGAACCCAAATTAATTTGGATCGAACCTAATTTGATTTGGCTCATTAAATCAGCCCAATTGCAATCCAATTGCAATTAATTCCACTTAATTCTTCATAATAATGACTATTAATTGACTAGAGTCAATCCCAATCCAATTGGGTCAAGTCCGATCAATTAGGTTATGCCCAATCGGCTCGGGTCGAATCCGATCGAATTAAGTCAAATCCTAATTTAGCCCAAATTGAATCTAATTCAATTTGGCTTAATTAAAGTCCAATAATTTAATCAAATTGAATTTATTAGTAATCCAATTACTAATTAACCCTCCAATAATTCAATAACTTTTTTAATGCAACTTTTGCTTAGAATAATTTATCAATCGAATTGACCAAATTACTCCTGAATGATTCTTAATCATTAATCAGCCATTTGATCAACCTAGAAACTTCTATGCGTATGACCCCATAGGTTCGAACCTAAGCCGGTAGCACAAGAACAACTTCTTGTACTAATCGAAATGACTATCTAGCAATGGTACCCGATGTCCAGATAGGCTGAATGATTGCAAAGCAATATTCAAGAACCCTTGAACTATGGTTACCGTATAATTTATCCCTATGACTCCTAAATGCCAGGATGACTTCAGAGTTCTGTCAACTCTGTAATAAGTGCATCCATGATGTGATTCAACTTTAGAAATCCTGTGACTTCTCACAAGGATTACCCTGGCCAAGATTTTGCTAAATTGAACATAAGGCATTATCTCCAGTTTCCAGGAGGGGTCAATTCCATCTTGACTCACAACTGACTACGCAAGTACTTGACTATACCCAATGACCTTCCGTCACTGAATTAGAAATTCAGGTAGTCCGGTACCAAAGTACAGTGAGTTGCTTGCTAGTCACAGGTTGCGGTCTGAGGTCAGAGGGCCAAACTTATACCCATATCCACTCGGAACATCTCTTGACAGTAGAGCGTTCCAGAATTGGTCACGTTCAGTGAAATGTACTTCTACACTTCTCCTGTGTGACATATCAGTGTCTCCACACTCCTTGGTTAAGAGGACAACCAACGTATATGTCACACAACGACTAATCTCGATAACGTTGTCGTCTTAGTAACAGCATATCATTTGATCGCGAACAGTTTTAAGAACTTGAAGATAAATCCTCCTTTATCATAAAACAAGTCCTATGGACTTCATCATATAAGAGTTCATTTGAAGATGTACAATAAGATGATGAACAATGCCAAATAACATTTTATTAATTTGTTAATTCATTTACAAAATTTAATCATCAGCGCACTGACGATTGACTCTTAGGATACAATTTTCCAAAGATGGCTGAGGTGCTGGTGCGCCCACACCAAAACGGACCCCCAAGCCAAGTAGGAGACTCTCCATTGCATCGGTCAAAGTACCGAACTTTGACCGCTGCAGCTCATACAAAGTCGCTAGCTGAGAGCAAATTTCGGCTGTGGAAGCCTCCATCCTCCTCTTTAGAATTGCGGCCTTCTTTGCAAACTCAGAGATGTCGAGTTGCTCAGGCTGCCCCAGTCCTGACACACGGACGAGGATGCTCTCGAAAAGCTCAGCGATGCTCTCCTGATGTCTGAGCTAGCTCCTCTCAACTGACTTGACACTCTACTCAAGAGCGTCAATCCGGTGGTGCAGCCTCTCAAAAGCAGATGCATACAGGGCAGTCACCTCACCAGCAATCCTCCCTACCAAGGAATCAAGCAGCCCTGTACTCAGCTGTGGTACGGAAGAACCAGAGGTGGGAGCAGATGGTGGCACAGTGGACGAAGGGCCAGCATGATCAGTGTTAGGATTTGTATCCTAAATGTCAATCGTCAGCATATTGATGATTGAATTTTGTAAATGAATTGACAAATTAATAAAGTGTTATTTGGCATTATTAATCATTTCATCTTCAAATGAACTCTTATATGATGAAGTCCTTAGGACTTATGTTATAATAAAGGAAGATTTATCTCTGAGTCCTTAAACTTGTTCGCGACCAAATGATATGTTGTTACTATGACGACAGCATTATCGAGATTAGGTCGTTGTGTGACACATACGTTGGTTGTCCTCTTAACCAAGGAGTGTGGAGACACTGGTATGCCATACAGGTGAAGTGTAGGAGTACATTTCACTGAACATGACCAATTCTGGAACGCTCTACTGTCGAGAGATGTTCCGAGTGGATATGGGTATAAGTTTGGCCCTCTAACCTGAGACCGCAACCTGGGACTAGCAAGCAACTCACTGTATTTTGATACCGTACTACCTGAATTTCTAATTCAGTGACGGAAGGTCACTGGGTGCAGTCAAGTACTTGCGTAGTCAGTTGTGAGTCAAGATGGAATTGACCCCTCCTAAAAATAGGAGATAATGTCTTGTGATTAATTTAGCAAAATCTTGGCCAGGGTAATCCCAGTGAGGAGTCACGGGATATCTAAAGTTAATCACATAATGGATGTACTAATTATAGGATTGACAGTGAGCTCTAAGTCATCCTGGCATTAGGAGTCAAAGGGATTGAATTATACAGTAACCATAGTTCAGGATTTCAGAATATTTGCTTCGCATATATTCCGCCTATCCGGATGTCGGGTACCATTGCTAGATGATCACATCGATTAGTGTAGGAAATTGTTCTTATACTACCGGCTTAGGTTCAAACCTATGAGGTCACATGCATAGAAGATTCCTGATTGATCAAGAAAGCTGATGAATGATTAAGAATCATTCTGGTAATTTGGTCAATTTGATTGGCAAATTATCTTATAAAATAATTAAAGTAATTATTGAAGGATTAATTAATAATTAAATTACTAATAAACTCAATTTGATTGAGTAATTGTGCTAAGGATGAGCCAAATTGAATTGGATTCAAGTTTGGGCTCAATTAGGGTTTTGACCTGATTGGATTAGCTCAGAACCAAAAAGGACTTAAGCTGATCAAATTAATTTTAAATTAATTTATTCTTAATTAGGGATTGACCTAATTAGATTAGGTCCAACACAAAGTAATTAATTCAATTTGATTGAGTTTGGATGAGCCAAAAATTGAATTAGATTCAATTTGAGCTCAATCAGGGTCTGACCTGATTAGATTGGGTTCAACCAAATTGCTTTGTTTTAATCCGGGTTTGACCAAATTTGATTAGGTGCAACCCAAGAGGATTAGGCTCAGATGATGTGGCAATTAGTGGTGACATGAAATTGGATTTCATGAATTTTAAATAAACCAAAATTATTGCATGGCGCATGGACCCATTGCTTGACACATGGCGATATTATTTGTTGTTTGAATTTGAATTCAAACATTAAGCAATATATTAAATGATTTCATACATCAAATAACTTCCCTAGCTGGCGTGTGAACCTCTGAATCATTTCAATTCGAAATTCAAATGAAATATATGTGACAAGAGGTAAGAAAATTCTGCTGCATGGATTTCAAATTCCTCCCCTCTTGCACATGTGTTTAAAATTTGAATTTAAATCAGATTTGGTTGAGATCTGATTTGGGTTGTTCCTATTTCTTTGCATGTGCCAACTAAAGGAGGTTTTCTGAAAATAAATTTCAAATTTTGAATGAAAATTCGGAGGCCATTAAAAGGGGTCAAACATGGCTGTTAGAACACCCCGATCATGCCGCTGAAATTTAAAAAAAATTCAGATGCAGCGGAAGAGGCATGCGCGGGATCAACCGTTCATCGCATGAGCGTTGTTCAAAAACCGTTCGTAGATAGATAAGGATTAAAAACTTTTTAAAACATTAGAAGATCAGATCTTCACCTTGTGCGGGTAGATGATCACCGCAAACTGAAGTTTGTGGTTTAGGATGAAGGTTCGCTTGAAGCCGTTCAAGTGCCCGGCCTCTACGGGTATCCACACGAAGCAGAAAATCGATCCAAGCTTTCTATCTCCCCGGGGTGCTAGCTCCCTTACAGAGATAACTTTGATGGCTGATATCCTCCCTTTCAATCAATCCTTGATTGTGCTTGGGAGGAGGAAGAAGAAGGATGAAGAGAAGAAGAGGAACGAAGCCCTGCAGCCTTCTTTTTCTTCCTTGCGTTGGAACCAAACGGTGGAGGAAGAAGGAGGCCACCAAGATCCTTTTCTTCCCTTTGTTGTTGGTGGCTGAAAAGAGAGGAGAGGAGGGTGGCCACGTGATGGAGAGGAGGAGGGCTTCACTTATCATTAGGGCACCTCCTTTCAAAGCCTTATAAAGGCATCTAGGGCTCCTATTTGGTTTAGTCCAAATCATGAATCAATTGGGTTCAATCTATGCTAGTCCTAATCCAATTAGAACTTGAATAAACCATGACTCAATTGAACTCTTCAATCCTAATCCAATTAGGAGTCATGTTGATTCATTAGATTAATAATTAATTAGGACTTAAGAAATTCTAATCCAATTAGGACTTGTTTAATTCTAGTCCTAATCCAATTAGGACTCTAATTTGAATTCGAAGTCCTAATCCGATTAGGACTCTAGGAATCCTACTCCAAGTAGGAATCCAAATTTAATTCAAAACTCCTAATCTAATTAGGATTGTAGGAATCCTACTCTAAGTAGGAATCCTAGTCCTACTCCAAATAGGATTCCCAGTCCAAGTAGGAATTCCAGTCCAAGTAGGAATCTCAGTCCAAGTAGGATTCCTAGTCCTAATCCAATTAGGACTCTAGGAATCCTACTCCAAGTAGGACTCTTGTTTTAAGTCCAATTAATTAATTCTCTTTGTTCCTTCTTCAGCTTATTATCAATCGAATTGATTACTTGTGATTCCTAATCACGATTCAACCATCGGATCGGTCAATGCCTCTAGTGTGTGTGACCCTATAGGTTCTACTCTGACTGGTAGTGAGATATATTGTGATCTCTATCACAATATCATTGAAAACTCCTTTCAATGGGTCGGAATGATTCCAACTCTACTCATTAGGGCTTATCGATCATCGAGATAATCCCTATGAGTCCCACCATCCACCAGTGACACCTAGCAGCATGTAGTGGCTACCCAGCAGAATAGAATGATGAACCTCTAGGTGCAGTTATCGTGTGATACAGTCCTACTATCGTGGATCCCTACAGGACGGAGGTCATGGATAACTCGTCAAACCCCTTCGTCTATCATATGTCAAGATTTATTTGACTCGAGTTCGATAGTGGAAAACTCTTTCTCCACTTTCTATTACTGCCCTGGCCAAGGTCTTAGAACTCAGTCTAACAAATCACATAGGATCACTCCTCTTCTATCAAGGTCGATAGATTCCATATAAGTGCATACCCTACTCCTACAGTGAACTTAATGCAGCCAATCTACACTACAAGGACCCATATGACTAGAGACCATGTATACGTGTAGTCAAACTACAATAACCTCACTGTGAGTAGCTGAAGCACCGCAGGTCAAAGGACCAGTCATACTACTGCAACATCAAGCAAGTCACTGACGAGTGGATAGACATCCAAGTGACTTCTTGTCTTGGTCACGCTCAGTACCCTTGTTCTGTAACAAGCACCTGCACTATCACTTCAGTGTCCCTACACTGTGGACTCAAGTCTCGTCCATCCAGAAGGAAAGTGATCTGTGCACTGATCGGATCGATCACCGTTCTCGTGATGATTCATTGATCAGGAGCATTTAGAAATTAATCACCAATGATACATGGCTCAAATTCTCAACTCTTGAGAATATGCATCATCATCTTATTAATTTCTTGGACGATTCATAGACACATAAATAATATGAATGAAACGATGCCTTTTATTTATTTAATAATAAATAGTCAAGTACAAAATTATGTCCCTAGAATTAACAATGTGTCAGCCAGATTGGCTTCTAGGGCATACATCTAACAATCTCCCACTTGCACTAAAGCCAATCAGTCGTATATCTAAGCTCCATCTTCTCAAGGTGGGCTTCAGTCTTTTGCTGACTTAGCTGCTTAGTGAACGGGTCTGCCACGTTATCCGCGGAGTCTACTCTCTGTACCTCTACATATTTCTTCTCAACATAGTCGCGTATGAGGTGGAAGCGCCGCTCTATGTGCTTGGACTTCTGAAGAGACCTTGGCTCCATAGCTAGTGCTATGGTGCCAATGTTATCGCAGTAAAGTATTATGGCATCTAATGACATTACACCTAACTCTGCAATGAACTTTTAACCAGAAGGTTTTCACTACACCCTTAGATACGGCTTAACATTCAGCTTCTAAGGTAGAATCTATAATGATCGGTTGTTTGGAACTCTTCCAATTTACTGAACCACCATTGCACATATTCTGATGTAGACTTTCTATCATCAATATGTGTGCATCCTTCTACCTTCAATTCTGATCTTCTCCCAAGGACCAAGAACATGTCCTTAGTTCTTCTCAAGTACTTAAGACTATTCTTCACAGCTATCCAGTGCTTTTTGCCTGGATTTGATTGACATATGCTCGTGACATTCACAGCATGTACTATATTAAGTCACGTACACAGCATGGCATACATGAGGCTCCCTATTGCTGATGCATAGGGGATCTTGCTCATGCGTTGAATCTCTTCAGATGTGTTGGGGCACATCTTCTTGGAGAGATTTATTCCATGCCTCAGGGGTAAGAGACCCCTTTTAGAGTTTTCCATGCTGAACCTTTTCAGCACTTCCTCTATGTACATCTTCTGTGATAGGCCAAGCATCCTTTTAGATCTAACTCTATAGACCTTTATTCCCAAAATATAGGATGCTTCCCCAAGGTCTTTCATGGAGAACCTTTTTGACAACCTGACCTTGACCGAGGTTAGCATGGGAATATCATTCCCTATCAGGAGGATGTCGTCCACATACAGTACGAGAAATACGACAGCGCTCCCACTAACCCTTTTGTAAACACATGGTTCCTCTTCATTTTTGATGAAATCAAACGTTTTGATTGCGTCATCGAAACAAGTGTGCCAACTTCGAGATGCTTGCTTTAGTCCATAGATGGACTTTTGCAGTTTGCAGACCTTGTGATCTCCATCACTGGAAGTGAAACCCAAAAGCTGTTCCATATAGATGTCTTCATCAAGATATCCTTTCAGGAAAGCTATTTTCACATCCATCTGCCTCATCTTATTAATTTCTAAAATGCTGCAATGGCAAGCAATATTCGGATGGATTTCAGCATGGCTACAGGTCTCCTGATAGTCAATGCCCTCGCGCTGACTATACCCTTTCGCCACAAGCTTTGCCTTATAGGTCTCTACCTCTCCATCCGAACCTATCTTCCTTTTGTAGATCCATTTGCATCCAATAGGTACAATACCTTCTGGTGGATCTACTAAGGTCCAGACTTGGTTGGAATGCATGGAGTCTAACTCTGACTTCATAGCTTCCAACCATTTCTCGGAATCGATATCAGATATCGCCTCATCGTAGGTTTTGGGATCCTGCGTATGATCCCTATCTCCCACTAGGAACATTTCCTCGGTATCCTCTTCTAGTATACCTAAGTATCTATCGGGAGGATGGGAGATCCTACTAGATCTGTGAGGTGGTTGAGGGACATCGTGTACTGGCTCTGTATGAATGGGTTCGATAGGATCCATGGCTCGTTGCTTTTCAGAGACTTTCTCTTCAAGCTCAATTTTCCTCCCACTGCCTCTATCAAGGATAAACTGGTTTTCCAAGAAGATGGCATGACGGCTCACAAACACATTGTGATCCTCTGAGACGTAAAAATTGTATCCTAATGACTCTTTAGGATATCCTATAAAACGAGCACTTATGGTCCTAGCCTCTAACTTGTCTGCCTGTAGTCTCTTGACGTGGGCCGGACATCTCCAAATCTTGGTTTCTTACCATGTCATATCTCATATGGTGCGGTAGGAATGGACTTTAGAGAAAACTCTATTCAACAAGTAAATAGCTGAAAATAGGGCATCTATCTAAAGAAACAAGGGTAAATCAGTGAAGCTCATCATGGACTGGACCATATCAATAGAGTCCGATTCCTCCTCTTTAACACTCCATTGAGCTGAGGTGTACCAGGAGGAGTCCATTATGAAACTATACCATTCTCCTTGAGATAATCACGGAACTCTCCATTAAGATATTCACTTCCTCGATCTGATCGAAGAACCTTAATGAGTTTTTGTGCTTATTTTTGTACTTCATATCTAAGCTTTTTGAACCTTTCAAAAGTTTCATATTTGTGTCTCACACACATATCCATACCGTGAGTAATCATCAGTAAAATGAAGTAAAAAATTACAACCCCTAGCCTGCACATCGAATGGGCCACACACATCAGTGTGTACTAGGGTAAGTATTTCAGTGGACCTCCCTTTATCCTACAAATGATAATTTGGCCATTTTTCCTTGAAGGCAGAATTCACAAATCAAATATGACTCAAAAGTCAATGAGCCCAAAAGCTCATGTTTCTCCAATTTGTTTATTCTGTCTTCTCCTATATGGCCAAGCCTGAGGTGCCATAAATACTTTAGATTTATCTCATTTTTGGATCTATTAGATCCTATGGTATTCACTGTTTGCTCAGATATATTCACAGATACATCCATATGTATGTGATAGAGACTGTCAATCTTAAAACCATGTTGAATCAATTTATTTTTTCAAATAAAAATCTTTCTATGCTAAATAAAATACAGAAATCAAATTTCTGCTAGCAATAGGTAACAGTCCCTAAGTATCCTGAGCATATCTGACATACCTTCTGAAGGTCTGTCACCCTTCATGTTCTTTATGCTTTCCCATGTATGTAGGACAGTTCCTCTTCCAATGGCCATCCATGATGCAATGGAAACACTTTTCCTTGCAATTGGCCTTTTTCTTGGAACTTCTTTACTTAGTGTTTTCTTAGTCTTCTGTTTCTTCGCAGGCTTCTTCTTCTTCCAAATAGACTCTCTCTTGAAAGTAGAAACCAACTTGACAGCGAAAACGATGCCCCTTGAACTTCTTCAAGGTCCCTAAGGTAGTTACCAATTTATTTAACAATTCTATTTTAGTGCATACAACCTTGTTCATATGGTAGTTTACTATAAACTATTCATATGAAGCTGGAAGGGATTGCGGGATCAAATCCGTTTGCAATTCCTTGTGCATGGTCATGCCAAGCTTCTCAAGCTTCTCTAAGTCCTTCATCATGGTCAAACCATGATCATGGACAGACTGCCCCTCACGCATCTTTGTCTTAAAGAGCCTCTTGGACACTTCAAAACATGCTGCGCGACTCTGATCACCTTATAACTCTTACAGGTGATTTAATATGTCCCTGGCAGTCTCATTATCTCATGCTAGCATTGTAATGCATTGGACATGGATGTCATTGTGCAGCACCTAACTTTATTGTCATTGTTCGTCCACTTAACAAGCGTCTTATGCTGATCAGTGATCGGACGGATTGGTAACACGGAGATTCCATGGTCTAGCATATACCCGAATTTCTCATAATTCAAAACGATTTTTTTTTTTGAAATTTGTTGAGCCAATCTTTATAATTGGGTTTGGTCAAACGGTTGTTCTATAGGATATGAGTTAAGAGTCTAGAAGCTGACTTTATAATCCTCAGAGAGTAAAGATTCTAGTTAGACTTTTGTACTTGATCCTAATCTGTTCTAAGGTCTTTTAGAACAAATGTAACTCCCACTATTTTCTCGAATTCCTCACACTCTCCTGGTAGGAAAACGAAAATCCCACACGACTAGGGTTTCTAGTGGGTACTGCGGTCCCACCGATTTACATGCCACCTCACCTAACAGTTATTGGTGACACATAGATTGATGAATGTACAACTCTTGTACAATGCTTCTCAAGCATGTTGCAGTGTAACTTGGTCTCTAAGCCATGAAAACCTCACCTAACAGTTATTGGTCTCATTTCTTAGTTAAGTCAGACCCACCGTATAACCGTAGGAATAAAGTCGTCATTGGGTCCTCACCTAATAGTTATTGGTGCCCAACCCCACCTTTACCCTACAACATCTCATGTCTATAGAGAGGTCCAGCCCCCCGATGCAACTTGACCACTGTATCCAGCCGAGACAAATCAACATCAGAAAGGCCTTAGCAGCTCTACTACAGTGGAAGACCTATTGACTTAATATTGGTTAATCAGGTCTTAGTGTTTGCAACTTGAGCTCTTCATAAGAGGTAATCGAACAATTGGCCAGGTAAGCAGGTGGGAGGCTCCCCTTACTCAGAGAGTAAGGTCCTAATTAAGTAACCACCTTTCATGCTTTCCTAGACACCAATTAGATCAATTAATCTAATATGACTTGCTCATGTTGGTTCACTCTTGACTTGATTGAGGAGGTTTTAATTTAGGTCTCAATTGGGTTTGTTACATCACATGTAAACCTATCTACCCGGCTTTCATTCACATCACATGCAAACGGCACATTGCAGGCAGTTATAATCGCAGCAATAATTAAAGCTAAATTTTAAATATGTGATGATCATGGATTCTAGTTAGGTCGTATTTGTTACGGGGGAACTTAGCCACCATGCCCCACGTGACCGGCACGCGCGCCCGGGAAGACTACGGCTGCCCCTTGATCCAGCAATCCGACCTCGGGTCAGATATCTTCGGCTCCGCAGCCCGACCCCGAGTCGGCTGCCCCTTGATCCAGCAATCCGACCTCGGGTCGGATATCTTCGGCTCCGCAGCCCGACCCCGAGTCGGCTGCCCCTTGATCCAGCAATCCGACCCCGAGTCGGCAATCTCTGACAACAACAGACTGTTCCCCTGAGGCACGCCGCGGCCCCCTACTCCACTACTCCCTGCAACAGCCGTATCTGACGCTGTTTCACGATCCCCTGTAACAGCCGTACAAAGCGGAACTCCACTACGCCCTGCCATAGCCGTACCCAGCGCTGCCCCACGACGCCCTGTAACAGCCATGTCAGTGGCAACCCCATCGCGCCACACGATGACCAATCCCCAAAAGAACCCCCCAGCCTGGTATATATGCGGCTGGGGGGGAAGGGGGAGGGTAAGCAAGATTTTCCAGAGTATCATCTTACCTGCTACCTCTCCTTCTCCTTCGATCTTCCCTAACTTGATCATCGGAGGGCCCCCACTACCCCGGTGGTGGTGCGAGGCTTGCTTGCAAGTTTTCCGGCGGAAGGTGGAGCGCAACCGAAGCAATTCCAAGGGAACCCCGTTCACACCGCTGTGCCAATCGTTCTCGGTTTGAACCCCCAGCAACAGTTGGCGCTAGAGGAAGGGCCCGGATCTCAGAGCGATCGTAATGGCACGGCGAGGTGGTCGTGGAGCTTCCAATGCTTCCGGTCGCGGGGCCTCTCACGCCTCTGGCCGGAAGGCCGCTGCATCTCCAACACACTCTCAGCAACACTCCACCTCCCCACCGCCCGTTCAGACGGTCGAAGCCGCTCAGTTCGACCAACTAACCCAGCAGGTTCGCACCCTCGCGGAGGCAGTGCAGAATCTGCAGGGTGCGATTTCCCGGGCGCCGCAGCGGGCTCAGGAGCCGCCGCGGCCTGAGCATTCGCCTGTCCTCCTTAACCCGCGCTCCTTCCTCTCCCATGGGGATGAGCGCCGGCGCGAGGAGGATTCTCGAGCACGCTCCATTCTGCCGGGACCTTCCCACCGGAGCCGCGCGGGGTCCGAGAGGCGGGCCCGGGCGCGTTCCCAGACCCCCCAATCCTCGAGGAACCCGCGCTCCAGTCGGTCCCCCTCTCGCCGCTCCTTGTCTCCCACCCACCGGTCGCGCTCCCTGGACCGGCGGGTGGACGATCTCCACCGACAACTCCAGGTCCTGAAGGGCCATTCCAAAGATCCCTTCGCCGACTTAGAGATCTCCTCCCAGCCGGCGCTTGCCTCGAGGATCCTGCGGACCCCGAATCCGCCGGAGTTCAAAATGCCGGCGATCGAGCCCTATGACGGGGCGGCGGACCCGCGGGATCACGTCGAGAGTTTCAGGACCCTTATGCTCCTCCACGGAGCATCAGATCCCCTTCTCTGCAAGGCTTTCCCGGCAACCCTCCGTGGCCCGGCGAGGGCATGGTTCGCCGGGCTGGAGGCCGACTCAATCCGGTCCTTCGACCAGTTCACTCGCCTCTTCGTCACTCATTTCGCCGTCAGTAGCCGGCGGCGACTGGTCTCCGACTCCCTCTTTGATGTCCGGCAAAACGAGGGAGAAAGCCTGCGGGATTATCTTACCCGCTTCAACAGGGCTACGCTGGAGGTCCGGAGCCTGAGTCAGGAGGTAGCTCTTTCAGCCCTGAAGCGTGGCTTCCGGAAGGGCAGACTCACCTTCTTCCTGGACAAACGCCTGCCGCGGAGCTTCCCAGAGCTGTTGTCCCGGGCGAACCAGTATGCGGACGCCGAGGAGACGGCCGCCCACCGGAGCAAGGAGGCCGCCGAGATCCCTCCAAAGCTTGGGAAGAAAAGGCGGAAAGAGGCACGCCAGAGGAGGAGCCCGACGCCCCAGCGTCGGCGCAGAAGCCCGTCGCCGGCGAAGAACCACGGCGCCCCACGCCCTCGTTCTCCGCCCCGACGTTTCAACCGGTACACCCCTCTCCTGACTCCCCGGGCCAAGATCCTTATGGAGATCAAGGGGTGGGAGGACCTCCCGGCCCCGAGACAGATGCGGAAGATCCCTGGGAAGAGGCCCTCCCGGGCGTACTGTGAGTACCACCGAGACCACGGCCACGACACGGAAGACTGCTTCCAGCTTCGGGACGAGATCGAGGCTCTCATCCGCCGGGGGCGTCTCGGTCGATATGTGAGCGACCGACGTCCCCCCGCAAACCCGCGTCCGGCCGACCCGGCTCCTCCGAGGCCTCGGGAGCAGAATCGACCCATTGCGGGCGTGATCCACACTATCACTGAGGGCTGCCCCCGACCCGTGAGGAACGCAGGTGGCTCGACGGAGGCGTCGGGGGCGGCCGTCGCAAAGAGGCAGAGGGTCGGCACCGTAATCACTTTTTGTGATGAGGATGTAAAGGGGGTTCAGACCCCCCACGATGACGCCATGGTAATCTCCCTCACCATGGCAAACTATGATGTAAGGCGTGTTCTTGTGGATAGTGGAAGCTCAGCTGATATCTTGTTTTACGAGGCCTTCCAAAAGCTGGGCTTGTCCAGACAATTGTTGCACAAAATGTCCACCCCCCTCGTAGGATTCACCGGTGACGCTGTCCCGGTGGAAGGTGTCGTTGAGCTGCCTGTGACTGCGGGCGTCGCACCCGCAGAAGCCACGGTGCGACTCGGGTTCTTGGTCGTCCGTGTTCCCTCGGCTTACAACGCTATCCTCGGACGACCCGGCTGAACGCCCTTCGTACGGTGGTCTCCACGTACCACTTGCTCATGCGGTTCCCCACGACGGTCGGGATCGGGGAGGTCCGAGGTGACCAACCGACCGCACGGCAATGTTTCTTAGCGACCCTCAAAGGGAAGAAGTCCGCAGAAGCCCTAAGCGTCGAGTCCCTTGATGCCAGAGACGAGGTGGCCTTGCGGCAGGGGGGGCCGGCCGAGGGTGTGGTCGAAGTTCCCCTCGAGGAAGGCCGCCAGGACCGGGCGGTCCGGGTCGGCGCCAATCTCGACCCGGGAGCTCGGGCCCGGTTGGTGGAATTCCTCCGAGCCAATGCCGATGTATTTGCCTGGTCGGCGGCCGATGTACCTGGGATCGATCCGGAGGTCATCTCTCACGCCCTCAACGTCGACCCGACCCACCGGCCAGTGAAGCAGAAGAAGAGACACTGTGCCCCGGATCGAATCCGGGTGATCGACCAGGAGGTAGACAGACTCTTGGAGGCAGGATTCATAAGGGAGGTGAGTTACCCCGAGTGGCTGGCAAATATCGTACTTGTCCGGAAGGCGAGCGGGAAGTGGAGGATGTGCGTCGACTATACCGACCTGAACAAGGCGTGCCCCAAGGATAGCTTTCCGCTTCCGCGGATAGACCAACTGGTCGACGCGACTTCCGGACATCAGCTGCTGTCTTTCATGGACGCCTTCTCCGGTTACAACCAGATAATGATGGCCCCACAGGACGAGGAGAAAACTGCCTTTACAACAGACCGGGGGCTGTACTGCTACAAGGTAATGCCCTCCGGTCTGAAGAATGCTGGCGCCACTTACCAGCGCCTCGTCAACAAAATCTTCAAAGAGCAAATCGGCCGGAATATGGAGGTGTACGTGGACGATATGCTGGTGAAGAGCCGCCAGGCAGACCAGCACATCGTGGATCTGGAGGAGACTTTTACCACCTTGCGGAAGTTTCGCATGAAGCTGAACCCAGCGAAGTGCACCTTTGGCGCTTCGGCCGGGAGGTTCCTCGGTTTCATTGTCAACCAGCGGGGTATCGAAGCCAACCCGGACAAAATCAAGGCCATCCAAGGTATGTCCCCTCCGACCAAAGTGAAGGAGGTTCAGGAGCTCGCTGGAAGGGTCGCCGCGCTCGGACGATTTGTGGCAAAATCGGCCGAACGCTGCCAACCATTCTTCAAGGTGTTAAAATGCCCGAAAGACTTCCTCTGGACGGCCGAATGTCAAGCAGCATTCGACCAGCTCAAGAAATACCTGGCATCTCCTCCCCTGCTGTCCAAGCCGCAAGAAGGGGAGATGCTCTACCTCTATCTGGCGGTCTCCCCAACCGCGGTCAGTGCGGTGCTGGTTCGGGAAGAGGCAAAGCTCCAGAAGCCCGTGTACTACATCAGCCGGGTCCTACGGGATGCCGAGGTGCGGTATACGAAGGCTGAAAAGATCGCCTTCGCGCTGCTGACCGCGACCAGGAGGCTCCGCCCCTATTTCCAGGCCCATTCTGTCACCCTCTTAACTGATCAACCACTACGACAGATCCTCAGCAACCCCGAGAATGCGGGACAGCTGGTGAAGTAGACAATAGAACTCGGTGAGTTCGACATCCGCTACCAGCCTCGGCCCGCCATCAAGGCCCAGGTGCTCGCGGACTTCCTCGCTGAGTGCACGGTGCAGGTGGCGGAACCTAGACCGCCGGAAACGCCCAGCCTCGACCTCCCGACCTGGACGCTTCACATTGATGGGTCGTCGAACCCCGAGGGTGGAGGGGCCGGGCTGGTCCTTACCAGTCCTGATGGAGTGATAGCCGAGTATGCCTTGAGGTTTGGATTTCCAGTGACCAACAACGAGGCGGAGTACGAGGCCCTAGTCGCGGGACTCAAACTCGCCGGGGAGCTCGGCATCCGGCGTTTGAAGGTCTTCACCGACTCCCAGCTGGTGGTCGGGCAGGTCCGTGGGGAGTTCGAGGCCCGGAGCCCGACCATGCAGAACTACGTCCGGAAGGTACAAGCACTCATTCCCGACCTCGGCAGCGTCGACCTCCAGCAGGTCCCCAGAAGCGAAAATGCCAGGGCCGACAGGTTGTCCCGCTTGGTGGGTGCAGAGGCGCGCAACCTGTCGAGGGCAATCTACCTGGAGACCCTGGATGCCCCGAGCATCGGCGAGGCTGGGGCGGTGATGGCGATTGATCCGGAGCTATCTTGGATGGACCCGCTCGTCGCCTACCTCGCCGAAGGGATCCTCCCTGAAGACGAAGATCAAGCTCGGCGACTTGTCAGGAAGTCCGCCCACTACGTACTCTATGAAGGGAGGCTGTATCGGACCTCGTTCACCGCCCCCCTCTTAAGGTGCCTCCGCCCCTTGGAGGCGGCCTACGTCCTCGGCGAATTCCACGAGGGCGTCTTCGGATCGCACTCGAGGGCTAGGTCCTTGGCGCACAAGATCATGAGACAAGGCTATTATTGGCCTACCTTGTTGGAGGACTCAAAGGATCACGTACGGAAATGCGACGCCTGCCAGCGCCACGCCAACGTCCAGAGAGTCCCTTCTGTCCCCTTGGCACCAATCACCGCACCCTGGCCCTTCTCACAGTGGGAAATGGATATCCTCGGACCGTTCCCCGTCGCTTCCGCCCAGCGGAAATTCTTGATTGTTGCAATCGACTACTTCACCAAGTGGGTGGAGGCGGAGCCGCTGGCCACTATCACGGAGGCGCAAGTCCGGAAGTTCGTAAAGAAAAACATCATTGTCCGATTTGGGGTACCCCGGGTCCTCATCTCGGATAATGGTCGACAGTTCGACAACAAGCATTTCCGTGACTTCTGCGAGGAGTTCGGGATCGAGCATCGGTTCACATCTGTGTCGCATCCCCAAACCAACGGTGAGGCCGAAGTGACAAATCGGACAATCCTCCAAGGAATTAAGGCGCGAATCGGTCGGACGAGGCAAGCTTGGGTCGAAGAACTTGAGAACGTCCTTTGGGCGTATCGGACCACGCATCGGACCCCTACCGGGGAGACGCCTTTCGGCCTAACCTATGGCACGGAAGCGGTCGTCCCCGTGGAGCTCGGACTCCCCTCGCCTCGGGTGGCCGCGCACCGACCCGAGGCCAATTCGGAGCAGCTCCGAGGGAACCTGGACCTCTTGGAAGAAGCGAGGGAAATGGCGCAGGTCCGGATGGCGATGTATCAGCGGAGGGTGGCCCGGTATTATAACTCCAAGGTCCGACCAAAACTTTTCAGAATCGGAGATCTGGTACTAAGGCGGGCCAAAGCATCTCAGCCCGCGGAAGGTGGGAAGCTGGCGCCAAATTGGGAAGGCCCGTATAGGGTTCGCTGGGTAAACCGACCTGGCTCCTACCAGTTGGAGGCACTAGATGGTCGAGAAATTCCAAGGAGCTGGAATTCCGCTAACCTGCGGGTATATTACCAGTAGAAAGACAAAGTCAGAAAGACAGCTCAAAAAATATATAGTTCTTTTCATTTCAATAATTCCTGGTTACAATGGCGTGTTCGTGTGATTACAAAGAATTCCCAGAGGGGGATTGGGGAGTAAAGAAACTAAGGAAGAGGTGGGGACTCCGTGGAGCTGAAGATCTGGGATCCCGAACCCTCCGCCCGAAGCAGCTGCAATCCCACTGGCCGTGGGTGCTTCCCCCCGGAGGCGCCATCGACGCCTCACGCAAAAGACGAAGAGCCGGCGCGGACGAAGAAGAAGTTCACACTGCTTCTAGAGGAACGCCACCTCCAAGGGATATTCCGGTCCTCCCCAGGAGAAGGGGAGGAAAGGAATATAAGGGAGAAGAGCGCGAGGAGGCGTGATCCCGGATGAAACGCCTAGAGCAGAGTTCCACCGGGGAGAATCCTCCCGTTGATCCCAGATGAAACGGCTAGTTGGTGGAAGTCGCGAGGGGCGCGCCTCCCGTTCCTCCGGCTGGGATTTCCCAGCCACGCGCCGGAGAGGAGGTCCACGATCCATGGCAACCTGAACAGCTCCGGCTTGGCAGGCTCCACCGCACTTGCGCTTATATTTATAGCCAAACTGTGGCCCTCCGGTCGTTCCGATGCGGGTGGCTCCAATAAATGCGAGCACATCGAATCCGGAGCCGTTCCGGCTCTCGAGGTTTATCCCCCCACGATCTCCTAGGCATCATTCTCCTTAATTGCATTCTTCGTGCAGGACACTCCGGACGGCGTGTATCCCGCGGCCCACGTATCTCCGCACGCGCCCAGGCCGCATCCGCCTCGAAGAACGCGCGTATCGCGGCCACTTAACTGGCACTCCTCGCAAGCAGCAACTGGCCGGTCCGATTTCCCAGGTAACGCCTCAATTAGCATTTAATGGCCTTCTAGTGTTCCCCAGGCGACGCTTCGAGAGGGGGAGAAACACGATCGCAGCTGGCCACGGAGAAACCCCGTCGAGCGGCAAGTGACAGGCGCGTGGCCAACGAGCGGAATTCTCTGAGGCTCGGCCCTCGGATGCCAGGCTAACCCGATGATCATCCCGGGAGCAGACTAGCCTGAAGCCCCGACCGGTCGCCTCGGCTTGCGCCAGCCTTGGCCGACCAACGAGCGGAATTCCCCGAGGCTCGGCCCTCGGATGCCAGGCTAACCCGATGATCATCCCGGGAGCAGACTAGCCTGAAGCCCCGACCGGTCGCCTCGGCTTGCGCCAGCCTTGGCCGACCAACGAGCGGAATTTCCCGAGGCTCGGCCCTCGGATGCCAGGCTAACCCGATGATCATCCCGGGAGCGGACTAGCCTGAAGCCCCGACTGGTCGCCTCGGCTTGCGCCAGCCTTGGCCGACCAACGAGCGGAATTCCCCGAGGCTCGGCCCTCGGATGCCAGGCTAACCCGATGATCATCCCGGGAGCAGACTAGCCTGAAGCCCCGACCGGTCGCCTCGGCTTGCGCCAGCCTTGGCCGACCAACGAGCGGAATTCTCCGAGGCTCGGTCCTCGGATGCCAGGCTAACCCGATGATCATCCCGGGAGCAGACTAGCCTGAAGCCCCGACCGGTCGCCTCGGCTTGCGCCAGCCTTGGCCGACCAACGAGCGGAATTCCCCGAGGCTCGGCCCTCGGATGCCAGGCTAACCCGATGATCATCCCGGGAGCAGACTAGCCTGAAGCCCCGACCGGTCGCCTCGGCTTGCGCCAGCCTTGGCCGACCAACGAGCGGAATTCCCCGAGGCTCGACCCTCGGATGCCAGGCTAACCCGATGATCATCCCGGGAGTAGACTATCCTGAAGCCCCGACCGGTCGCCTCGGCTTGCGCCAGCCTTGGCCGACCAACGAGCGGAATTTCCCGAGGCTCGGCCCTCGGATGCCAGGCTAACCCGATGATCATCCCGGGAGCAGACTAGCCTGAAGCCCCGACCGGTCGCCTCGGCTTGCGCCAGCCTTGGCCGACCAACGAGCGGAATTTCCCGAGGCTCGGCCCTCGGATGCCAGGCTAACCCGATGATCATCCCGGGAGCAGACTAGCCTGAAGCCCCGACCGGTCGCCTCGGCTTGCGCCAGCCTTGGCCGACCAACGAGCGGAATTTCCCGAGGCTCGGCCCTCGGATGCCAGACTAACCCGATGATCATCCCGGGAGCAGACTAGCCTGAAGCCCCGACCGGTCGCCTCGGCTTGCGCCAGCCTTGGCCGACCAACGAGCGGAATTCCCCGAGGCTCGGCCCTCGGATGCCAGGCTAACCCGATGATCATCCCGGGAGCAGACTAGCCTGAAGCCCCGACCGGTCGCCTCGGCTTGCGCCAGCCTTGGCCGACCAACGAGCGGAATTTCCCGAGGCTCGATCCTCGGATGCCAGGCTAACCCGATGATCATCCCGGGAGCAGACTAGCCTGAAGCCCCGACCGGTCGCCTCGGCTTGCGCCAGCCTTGGCCGACCAACGAGCGGAATTCCCCGAGGCTCGGCCCTCGGATGCCAGGCTAACCTGATGATCATCCCGGGAGCAGACTAGCCTGAAGCCCCGACCGGTCGCCTCAGCTTGCGCCAGCCTTGGCCGACCAGCGGAAGAATTTCCTGAGGCCTAACCCTCGGATGCCTGGCCTAGCACCGGAAGAATTTCCTGAGGCCTAACCCTCGGATGCCTGGCCTAGCGCCGGAAGAATTTCCTGAGGCCTAACCCTCGGATGCCTGGCCTAGCGCCGGAAGAATTTCCTGAGGCCTAACCCTCGGATGCCTGGCCTAGCGCCGGAAGAATTTCCTGAGGCCTAACCCCCGGATGCCTGGCCTAGCACCGGGAGAATTTTCTGAGGCCTAACCCTCGGATGCCTGGCCTAGCGCCGGAAGAATTTCCTGAGGCCTAACCCTCGGATGCCTGGCCTAGCGCCGGAAGAACTTCAAGAGTCAGGAGTCGGCGAGACGCTACCAAGAGTTAAGAAGAGGAAGGACAAAAGTGAAATGAGGAAACACTCTGTTTGCATTAACTTTCGTTGCATCAGGGCCGAGACCCATACAACATGGCAAAACGCCAACATACAAAGAAAAGAACAAAGAAAAGTACAGAGAGTCAGCTTGGAGGAACCCCTGAGTCGGGAACGGCGAGCACGTCCACGAAGGGTGGGGAGACGGTTGGAGAATCGGCAGGCAATGGCATCGGAGGGGAGTCGAGGAGGGAGACCCCACTCAGGTCAATTCTGGGGTATTTAGCGGACACCCTTGCCAGGCCTTCATCGAAGCCTAAGGCAAAGGAGTCGGACCCCACGTCCGACATGTCACGGATGAACTCGGCGGACTGACGATAGGCCTGTACCGCCTGACGCCCGATTTCTGCGCTCTTCTCGGCCAGCGCAGCCTCCGCTCGCTCCGTAATCTGAGCTTTCGCTTCCATGACCTTCGCCACAATCCGGTCGTCCGCCTCGGAGGAGACCCTCAGCAGATCGGCCCGAGCCTCCATGTGCCTCGCCTCGGCAGCGACGCGAACAGCCTCAGCCTCCTCCAGGCGCGAATGAAGCTCCTGGTTGCTCGCACGAGTCCCCTCCAAGGCCGACTCCAATTCGGCCAGCTTGGCTTCAAGAGATCGGGTTCGGTTGCGGGCATTGTCGGCCGACTGCTGGGCCTTCTCCCACCTCTCCCGGAAGTCGGCAGCCTTCCGGGACTGCTTTTCGGCCCGCTCCTCCGCCTTCCTGATCTCGCTTTCGAGACCCGAGGCAACCTTGAGTTGCTCCTGAGCATCCAACAGTTGCCTCTCGAGGACGGCGAAGCCGAGTATCCGCTCTTCGGCCACCTGGAGCCTCGTTTCGAGGTCCCTGGTCGTCCTCCCCGCCGCAGCCTGGCCTCCCTCCTCTACAGCTTTCAGTCGGCTCTCGGTCCTCGCCAGAAGCCTCGCCTGTTCCTCGTGGCTCTCCTCCAGGCGGATCATGTACTGGGCGAGCTAAGAGATAGGAAAAATGAGAGCGTCAGACGGGGATCAACAGAGCCTATAAACGACGAAAGCGACCAAAAGAACACTCACCGACATGAGACAGACGCAGCTGGCAGCTCCGACTTTAGGGATGCTCATCTGCCGGACCTGTCTACGGTCCCTCTCCAGCAGCACCGTCTCGACGAGGTTTCGGGCGCCGGCAAAAGTGAAGGCCGATCCCGACTTCGCCCTGGAGCCGGACGGTGGTTCTGCAGCCTTACCCTTACCCATCGCTTGGGAGAGAGTCATGCCAACCGTGCGCGGGGCAGGGGCCGCGCCAGAGATCGACAGGGTCTCGCTCGGCCGGGGCCTCGGCGCGCCCCCCTTCTCGTATCATCCGAAGCCGACCGAGTCGAAGATCGGGCTGGGGACCGACTGCGTCCGACCCGGCCGCCCCGGGCGCGCTCGGATGACACCTCCGGAAAAACGATAGTCTCATCACTGGAGGGCTGATACGGCGTCAACTGTCGGTCCGAGCCCGCGGCGTCCCCCTGATCGATGGGCCCGGACCCGTCTGTCGGCGTCGGAGTCGCCTGCTGGCGGGGCTTCTTCGCCGGTGGGACCCCGCTCGGAGGAGTCCGTTTCTTCCTCCGGACCGCTTCCAGTAGGGACACCCTACTAACAGCCATTGCCTTGTCCGACTGCATGACGTCGTCGATTTCTGCAAAAAGGACGAGATGGTTAGAAACTAAGAAACCGATGGAAAGAAGAAAGGAAAGAGGAGAAAAGAGCTAAAAAAGAAGAAGTGGTGGCGGGCTCACGGTCGGCGGGGACCGAGCTCAGATCGACGTTCACCAAGGCATCCTCGGAAATAAGGCTAGCCACCGGGGGGAGCCGGCCCTCGGCAACCAACCCCCTCAAGACGGCAACGCCATCGGACTCCTCCCTCGACAACCTCGATAGGCCGATCGGGGACTTCATCGGCGTCTCCCAGGTTGTCCCGATTCCCCAAGAGGGATCTACGTCGATGAAAAAGAAACGCTCCTTCCAGCCATGAATGGAGGAAGGAGCCTCCTTGACGAGGCCGCACCCTCGCCGCGCCGCAAAGCACCACCACCCTCTGTCCCGGGGGTGGCCGTTCAGGCCATAGCATTCCCAAAAGACGTTCAGGGTGGCGGGAACCTCGTGCATGCGGCAGAGAACCTGGAAGGCCGTCAGGGTACGCCATGAGTTCGGCACCAGTTGCGTCGGCGCCACTCTTAAACCTCGAAGCACCTGCACGACTAAGTCCGAGAGGGGAAGGCGGAACCCAGCCCGAAGGATGTCCTCATTGTTGGCGACCTTCCCTGGAGGAGGATGGGACATCCTCTCCTCAGGCCCCGGGAGCGTAACGTTGCAGGTTTCGGGAAGGTGGTACCGGGCCACGAACCTATCTAGGTCTTCGGGGACCAACTCCGACTGAATGCGGTCTGCTCTTACTTCGTCCATCCCTAACGGCCAGTGAATCTACGGTCAGGACGGGGTCAAGAGGGGAGAAGGGACCGGAACGACTGGGGTACACTAATACGAAAGAAGAAAGTACGGAGGGCCCTAAATTGCAGAGTGGGGCAACTCACCGGAAGGGAAGGAAGAACGGCTCCGAGAGCGCCAAAGGAGGAGCGAACGAACAGTCCGACGGCAACGGCAGCAGCACAAGGGAGAAACTCGAGGATGCCTGTGAAGAGAAAGGCGGACGGGGGAGGGCCCCCGGTTAAATAGGCGGAAAGGCGGGTGACGCCTCGGTGGCGCCAGAGGACGCCTGGCTGCCGAAAGTTCGTTCGCGCCCCAAAGGCGAATCGACGCCATTAAGGAAGGATGTCCGCCGAAATCCGCAGACCGCCAGATCAGCGACAACCGCCATACGCCGTAAAGAAGGCAGGGAGCTCGAAGCGCGCGCGCCTTTCCGAGGGATGGCGGCAATCTCGAAGCATCACTCCCTTCACCCGTTCCCCTCCTGGTTCCAGGCTCGAAAGTGGGGGGCTACTGTTACGGGGGAACTTAGCCACCATGCCCCACGTGACCGGCACGCGCGCCCGGGAAGACTACGGCTGCCCCTTGATCCAGCAATCCGACCTCGGGTCGGATATCTTCGGCTCCGCAGCCCGACCCCGAGTCGGCTGCCCCTTGATCCAGCAATCCGACCTCGGGTCGGATATCTTCGGCTCCGCAGCCCGACCCCGAGTCGGCTGCCCCTTGATCCAGCAATCCGACCCCGAGTCGGCAATCTCTGACAACAACAGACTATTCCCCTGAGGCACGCCGCGGCCCCCTGCTCCACTACTCCCTGCAACGGCCGTATCCGACGCTGTTTCACGATCCCCTGTAACAGCCGTACAAAGCGGAACTCCACTACGCCCTGCCATAGCCGTACCCAGCGCTGCCCCACGACGCCCTGTAACGGCCATGTCAGTGGCAACCCCATCGCGCCACACGATGACCAATCCCCAAAAGAACCCCCCAGCCTGGTATATATGCGGCTGGGGGGGAAGGGGAAGGGTAAGCAAGATTTTCCAGAGTATCATCTTACCTGCTACCTCTCCTTCTCCTTCGATCTTTCCTAACTTGATCGTCGGAGGGCCCCCACTACCCCGGTGGTGATGCGAGGCTTGCTTGCAGGTTTCCCGGCGGAAGGTGGAGCGCAACCGAAGCAATTCCAAGGAAACCCCGTTCACACCGCTGTGCCAATCGTTCTCGGTTTGAACCCCCAGCAACAGTATTGCAAGCACATGTACGTCAATCGTTCAACTGATCTTCAACTCTTGAATTGGTTCCAAGCCTCCTTGATTCGATCCTTGACCAACTCTTGATCCAATCGCCATCAACCGCTGAGACCCCTGTTCATCTCATGCCTTGTCTTCAACTTGATCGTTGACGTACATTACATCACAAAATACAACCAGATGTAAAATAAAAATAATAATAAATTACATCTCCTTTTAGGAGGCACGCAGGCCTCTCAAAACATCAAATAAGATGCAAGCAAGCATGTGAAAAATTACATGACATCACAAATCGCATCGCAGGTCATTACATTTGATACCAAAAGGGTTTGAATCCTATGATCATCACCGCATGCAACAATTATACTTTTCAGATCTGAAAACTAATTGATTATCTCATGACATAGGTTGCTGATCATGCAAATCATGATTCTAAACTTTGTAATCCCATTAACAATGCAATTAGAATCATCTTTTTATCACATAAAAATCAGCATGTAAAAATCAGCACCCTAGAAAAAATCTGCATGCAGAAAATTTTCAGCATGCATGATCATTCAATTTTTAGATCTAATAAGCCTACTAATAATTAATCCTTACCTTAATCTACGAAGCCTAGGCTCTGATACCACTGTTAGAACACCCCGATCATGCCGCTGAAATTTTAAAAAAATTCAGATGCAGCGGAAGAGGCATGCGCGGGATCAACCGTTCATCGCATGAGCGTTGTTCAAAAACCGTTCGTAGATAGATAAGGATTAAAAACTTTTTAAAACATTAGAAGATCAGATCTTCACCTTGTGCGGATAGATGATCACCGCAAACTGAAGTTTGTGGTTTAGGATGAAGGTTCGCTTGAAGCCGTTCAAGTGCCCGGCCTCTACGGGTATCCACACGAAGCAGAAAACCGATCCAAGCTTTCTATCTCCCCGGGGTGCTAGCTCCCTTGCAGAGATAACTTTGATGGCTGATATCCTCCCTTTCAATCAATCCTTGATTGTGCTTGGGAGGAGGAAGAAGAAGGATGAAGAGAAGAAGAGGAACGAAGCCCTGCAGCCTTCTTTTTCTTCCTTGCGTTGGAACCAAACGGTGGAGGAAGAAGGAGGCCACCAAGATCCTTTTCTTCCCTTTGTTGTTGGTGGCTGAAAAGAGAGGAGAGGAGGGTGGCCACGTGATGGAGAGGAGGAGGGCTTCACTTATCATTAGGGCACCTCCTTTCAAAGCCTTATAAAGGCATCTAGGGCTCCTATTTGGTTTAGTCCAAATCATGAATCAATTGGGTTCAATCTATGCTAGTCCTAATCCAATTAGAACTTGAATAAACCATGACTCAATTGAACTCTTCAATCCTAATCCAATTAGGAGTCATGTTGATTCATTAGATTAATAATTAATTAGGACTTAAGAAATCCTAATCCAATTAGGACTTGTTTAATTCTAGTCCTAATCCAATTAGGACTCTAATTTGAATTCGAAGTCCTAATCCGATTAGGACTCTAGGAATCCTACTCCAAGTAGGAATCCAAATTTAATTCAAAACTCCTAATCTAATTAGGATTGTAGGAATCCTACTCCAAGTAGGAATCCTAGTCCTACTCCAAATAGGATTCCCAGTCCAAGTAGGAATTCCAGTCCAAGTAGGAATCTCAGTCCAAGTAGGATTCCTAGTCCTAATCCAATTAGGACTCTAGGAATCCTACTCCAAGTAGGACTCTTGTTTTAAGTCCAATTAATTAATTCTCTTTGTTCCTTCTTCAGCTTATTATCAATCGAATTGATTACTTGTGATTCCTAATCACGATTCAACCATCGGATCGGTCAATGCCTCTAGTGTGTGTGACCCCATAGATTCTACTCTGACTGGTAGTGAGATATATTGTGATCTCTATCACAATATCATTGAAAACTCCTTTCAATGGGTCGGAACGATTCCAACTCTACTCATTAGGGCTTATCGATCATCGAGATAATCCCTATGAGTCCCACCATCCACCAGTGACACCTAGCAGCATGTAGTGGCTATCCAGCAGAATAGAATGATGAACCTCTAGGTGCAGTTATCGTGTGATACAGTCCTACTATCGTGGATCCCTACAGGACGGAGGTCATGGATAACTCGTCAAACCCCTTCGTCTATCATATGTCAAGATTTATTTGACTCGAGTTCGATAGTGGAAAACTCTTTCTCCACTTTCTATTACTGTCCTGGCCAAGTTCTTAGAACTCAGTCTAACAAATCACATAGGATCACTCCTCTTCTATCAAGGTCGATAGATTCTATATAAGTGCATACCCTACTCCTACAGTGAACTTAATGCAGCCAATCTACACTACAAGGACCCATATGACTAGAGACCATGTATACGTGTAGTCAAACTACAATAACCTCACTGTGAGTAGCTGAAGCACCGCAGGTCAAAGGACCAGTCATACTACTGCAACATCAAGCAAGTCACTGACGAGTGGATAGACATCCAAGTGACTTCTTGTCTTGGTCACGCTAGTACCCTTGTTCTGTAACAAGCACCTGCACTATCACTTCAGTGTCCCTACACTGTGGACTCAAGTCTCGTCCATCCAGAAGAAAAGTGATCTGTGCACTGATCGGATCGATCACCGTCCTCGTGATGATCCATTGATCAGGAGCATTTAGAAATTAATCACCAATGATACATGGCTCAAATTCTCAACTCTTGAGAATATGCATCATCATCTTATTAATTTCTTGGACGATTCATAGACACATAAATAATATGAATGAAACGATGCCTTTTATTTATTTAATAATAAATAGTCAAGTACAAAATTATGTCCCTAGAATTAACAATGTGTCAGCCAGATTGGCTTCTAGGGCATACATCTAACAAAACATGGGCACCGAAAACACATCCATTGCAGCCTTCTTCCTCACACGCCTCCTCCTCCTCTTCTTCTCCATTTTAGATAGGGTTTTCCGGGTGAATATATAGAAGATTCAAGATCAGATATGAGTCCTCTACTTTCCTTACAAACCTCATCTCCATCTGCTTCAAGACGATTGATCAAAAGTTGATTGAATCTCGGCGAGCAAATTTCAGCTTTCAAGTGTTCTGCAGCTGCTAGCACTGTTGCGGAAGAAGATCCTTCAGGACTTCGCGTGTACTTCTCGTAGAGGCCATTCGTGTGCGTAGCTGCGAAGTCAAGGATCAGATCCACAACTTTCATCCATCATAAAAGGTATTAATCTAGCATTAATCATTTATTATGGTGTCAAGGTCTAGGTCTGATTCTCCGAGGTTTTACCCTCTTTTGGGGCTCCTCACGGAGATATCTTCAGAATCCATTCGATGGATATTCGAAGATTAATTGGAATAGAGTTCTTAAGTTTCAGATCTGATAGTTAATCATGTATAAAAGTTTTAGCATAATTGTTTAAACGATTCCGGCATAATCCTATGTGTTCTTAATGTGCTGATTTCTAGATTTGATCTTATAAGCATGCATGAATTAAATTGTTTGATTCATTTTTTCGCTGCATTTTTGAAACTTAAAAAGAACTACGTGTGGCTTGATCCCCCTTGTGAAGGGGTACGTAGGCAACCCGATTAGGTTCAGCCATGGTTTTCAAAAAAAAAAAAAATTCAGCATGCTAAACACCGAAGAACCTAGGATTCACTTTCAATCAGTGAATGGGAAGGTGGAGAGATCAGTGGAGGTATCCGGATCACGGTCAGAAGTGGGAGAGTGAGGAGCAACGGGGTCAGATGGTATGTCAGAAGAATTCTTTCTAACCCATGTACCCTCAATCTTATGGAATCCCATTCGGTGGAGAGTTCCCTCGTCCATATAGTCAGTGTAACGAAGTGAATGGGAGGGTTTCCTCTCAGGGATAGGGACCTCAAACTCCCTAAAGATCAGAGTGAAGAGCATATCATAAGGAAGACTCAGTCTAGGTTTTTCTAAGGGATCACAAATATAACTGTAAATAAGTTTAGGAAAGTTGAGAGGGACGTCATGTAAGATGTGGAACATAATAGCAAGATCTCTCTCAGAAATAAAATCTAACCTACTCATTTTAGGAAAGAGGGTGCGAGAAATAATGCTAAGTAGAAGGCGCATCTCAGCGGAGAGCTGATTTGCGAAGACCTCTTCAATAGGAGACTGAGGTACTCTCTCTAGAATGGCTATAAGGGCCTCGGATCTATCAGAGGGGTGAGTGGAAGCTATACCCTCATGAGAGAGGTGGAGTGTAATAACCCCAAAAAAAAAAATTTTATATAAAAAGGGGATAGAATAGTCCTTTAAATTGATATAAGGGGCAAAATAGGAAGGAATCAAAAGTTAATGGCATAACAGCAGATATGCTGAAGTGTTAGGGGCAAAATGGGAATTTTTGGTGTGTGATGTGACTTAATTAGGAGGGTTTGGTGGCTCAGTTGAGATAGAGAGGGAGAGGAGGTCTCAGGCGTGGAAACACAGAGAGAAAGAAAAAAAAAAGAGAAGAAGAAGAAGAAGAAGAAGAAAGAAGAAGAGGAAGGGGATTCGAGGAGGAGAGGGATCCCGGTTGCACTTCCAGCTGAAGGAAAAAACGTAGATCTCCTTTTCCTCTACGTAAGAACCTCGATTTCCAAAAAGAAAAAGGTAAATATCCGTCCCTATCTAGTCTTTTGATGACATTAGGCTATACAAAGGGTGGATATAGTCTAGAGGGGTCGGATAAGGGTTGTAGAGGCGGTTAAAAGAGGAAGAATCGGATTTTGACAAATTTTTCCGGCACTACGGAAAAACTGTGTCGAAGTCCCAATTTCGGCGAATTATTTAGGGGATCAAACGACCTCCGATAGCAATGCATATTACCTCTTTGGAATCCCCTATGAGTGTAGAATGTTAGGTAAAAATTTCATCAAATTTGGAGTTTGGAAAGTGGATCAAACCCAGAATGAAGTAACCGGCTGTCGGTCCGAGTTACTGTTCATCCGAGTGGGAAAATAGGGGATTTCATGCCATAATAGGGTATTAAGCCCAGATTAAGCTAAGGGGACCTTGTACTCATGCAAGGGAGTCCCTAATACACATAAATGGTGAGTTAATTAATAGAAAAAGAAAAAAAGAAAGAAAAGAAAAGATTTAGGGAATGGGGGAGTTGAATCAATTAAAGTCCCCTATATTATAATTGGCACGTAGATTATAGCCCTTGATATAAGACTAAATGTATTGTAAATGCATGTCACAGTTGGGCAAGAAGCTAGGGAACAAGAGGAAGAAGTTTTCTACTGCCTGGTGTAGATTTTTGGAGGCGTATCAGGGCAGTGCCGGATTGACAGGTGAGTGGGAGTTTGTACTTTGCACCATGAGCACATTCCTTATTCATTTTCATGAATGTTGCCAAGTGTGACTTGATTCCACCTGAGCTTATTGATTAATTATTGTAGTAGATTCCTCTATAATCTTGATTCTCTATGTTTGATTATTCTGTACATGCATTTGAGGGAACATTGAGAGGAATTACGAGGGGTTGATGAGTAATCAAATTGATTCCGAATTGTGAAATGATTTCTTTTGTAAATTGATTTCATTTCCTCTATTTCAAAGACTTGTGAGTGGTAGCTTTGATTATACTCCTTTATGAGTAATTAAATTGGATCTGAATTGTGAAATGACTTCTTTTGTAAATTGATTTCATTTCCTCTATTTCAAAGACTTGTAGAGCCCTTCTCATGGTATATTGAGTTGCATTGTACTCTCGTGATTCCTCACTCCCAACCCTGATGTTAGTTATAATTGGGTTGTGGCCGAGTGAGTGGTAGTCTTGATTATGCTCCTTTTTAGTAGAGTATTGGGAGGGTGCATTATGGCATTTATGCATGGCTTGGCAGTATCTGCAGGACACCTATAGTTGATGGGGTTGAACATCGGCCTTTGTGCACATAGTAGCCTTCTGGGTGGGCGGAGCCCAGTCCCTTCCTAGGGGGGACACGGCCCTAGGCGTAGGATCGGCCGGTCCTACGACTTATATTCTGCTTGCCGCCGGGCATAGTAAGACCCCGCGAGGTGCAGTATGGCTTTTCGCGGATGTAGAATTCCCGCGAGGTGCCGTTTAGTATATAGATGTGAGATGGAATTCTGTTCTGGATACTGGCCAGCATTTACATTATCGGTATGGTGTCTTATCCTGCATATGCATATGACAGTGGGGAGTTGTTGCTGGTTCGCCTGGGGCGTAAAACCCACCTCCCGACAGCTGTCTAGCATTTACATTATCGATATGGTGTCTTATCCTGCATATGCATGTGAGAGTAGGGAGTTGTTGCTGGTTCGCCTGGGGCGTAAAACCCACCTCCCGATAGCTGTCTTGTTGATGATTCAGCCTATTGACACCTGATTTATATGATTCAGTACTATGACCTGTTGAGCATATTCATGTTATCATACATACTTATTTGATTATTCTATATATGCTCCAGATGAGTTGATTGGGATTGTGATGATTTACTCCTTATTTCTTATGTTGAGTTATGTGTACCCTGTTCTTGACGACTGCTCATATGCTCTTGAGATTTCACCTCGAGCCATGATTATATCTTATCTCATGTGCATAGTACTCTCTACTCCACTCACTGAGTATTCATATACTCACTTTCCAGTTTGATATTTTTGATTGCAGGGCAGGTATTGTATAGAGAGGAGCAGGATTAGTGGTTGCCTGCTAGCTGTGCCGCTCCACAGTATAGTATAATGTAGATAGAGGTTTATACCCTTTTGGTGTATTATAAACCTTCTGTTGTATATAGTGTATAGTTACAGTCATAGATCCTGTTGTGGATATGGGTTTGACCATGGATGGAATGGGAACCAGATTTTTATACAGATGAGTTATATGCCTGTGATGATGTATTGATATATATTGTCCAGGTTCATTATGTGGCAGGTTATGTGATTGCTGCTCTGACAGGTAGTGTTGTTGTATGTAATGAGATAATCCTGACAGGTCACTATAGGAAAAGTGATCATTTTGTGCATGTATCATGCCAAATTTTTCAAGATTTATTGATGATTGATAGGTAGTAGGGTTCTACGCGGTGGCTGGTGGCCTTATGCCTGCCCGCACCCTAGGACCGTCACGGCGGCCCGCCGGGAACGGGGCGGGGGTCGTGACAAGAGGTGGTATCAGAGCAAAGGTTAAACAAGAGTCCTGTCAGAGCAATAGGGTGAGTCAGGATTAAGTATAAGATTATACTATGGAGCATAGGATTTTTCTGTATATTAATTTATGAGTCATTTACAATTCAGTAAAATATATTATGGCTCTGTGTAACGACTGCCCTCTCTTTTTGACTCTTTTAGAGACATATAAAGAATACTTCCAAGGAGAATGGAGCCAGATATAGCATTAGATGCGGGTTTCGCACATGTCGAGCCCCAAAAAGAAAAATCTCCTCCTGCTGATAGACGGAGGGTTGATGATCAAGGAGAGGTAGGAAGTAGAGATGCATTAATGGAACAGTTACTGGCGGAGAATCAGGCTCTGAGGGAGCAGATTGCTCGGGGGAAATCTCCTACCCTGTCAGTAGTATCCATCCCACCTCCTGTAGCTGTGCGAAGAAGTTTGGCCAGGCGGGCTCTAGATGATGAGGGGATTACTGTACAGGAATTTCTGAGGCTCAGAACCCCAGAGTTTAAGGGGGAAGAAGGTGAAGATCCTCAGAGATTTCTGGAGGAGACTGAAAAGATGATACGGAGACTGCCCTGTTCTGATGCAAGGGCAATAGAACTTGTAGGGCTCACAATGAAAGAAGATGCCTGGGGCTGGTACCAGAGGCACGTGGAGGACAGATTGTACAGTAGGAATCCTCCAACCTGGGAAGAGTTCAGGCAAGCAGTGATGGATGAGTTTTTGTCTCCGGCTGAGAGGTAGAATCGGGCTCTTCAGTTTGAGAGGCTGAAGTAGATGCCCGGAATGAGCGTATCTGAGTACGCTCGTGAGTTCACTAGATTGGGGAAGTATGCTCCTTACATCAACCCCACTGAAGTTGCCAGGATAGAAAGATTCAGGCGGGGTCTGATTTTTCCGCTTTATAATGCAGTATTGGCAGTAGAGGTCCCCACCTTGTCTATGCTGATTGATAAAGCAAAACAGTGGGAGATCAGAAACAAAGAAGAAAGAGCTGAAAGAGAACAGAGGAAAATAAGTAAGGGGAAAGGGCAAAGCAGTCGAGGTAGATTTGAGGGAGCAAGTCTCCCGGAGGGCCCGACGGAGCAGTCTGTACACTCAGCTCCACCTGCCCCACGTAAGAGGAAGTGGAGGAGAAGAGGTCAGTCACAGGATGCTTCTCTACCATTAGCACCTCGTCCTCCGGTCACTATGGCCAGAACTGAATCCAAGTTCCAATCATGGCCAGTGTGTGGCATATGTGGGAAACAGCACCCTGGCAGATGCAGAATGGGTCAGGGAGTGTGCTACAGATGTGGACAGCCGGGTCATTTTGTCAGAGAATGCCCGCAGGGTGCCACCCAGCAGTTTGTGCCTTTAACATCCTACCCTTCTGTGCAGATGGACAGGCCTAGTAGTAGAGGGCCTGTAGGCAGAGGCAGAGGTCAGACACCAGCGTCACAACAGAGTGTTGGACCATCTCAGCTGTTAGCTCCAGCAGGCAGAGGGCAAGGAAGGGTGTTCACGGTAAATTCACAAGAGGCACAGGCATCAAATGCAGCTGTGACAGGTATGCTCCTCATTGATAAGATTAAAGCTAGAGTGTTATTTGATTCTGGAGCTACCCATTCATTTGTGTCCCCTTATTTTGCTAAAAAGTTAGCTAAGGATAAGATATTGATGCATATTCCCTTAGTTATTAGCACACCTGTAGGGGATAGTATAGAAGTGAGATATGTGTATCCTACCTGTGTGGTAGATGTAGAAGGTAAGACACTCCCAGTCGATTTGATTGAGTTGGCAGTGTTAGACTTTGATGTCATACTGGGAATAGATTGGTTATCAGACAATCGTGCCACCATTAACTGCCAAGAAAAGAGTGTTATCTTCAGACCTTTAGATAAGGGGAAATTTACATATCAAGGGGACAGGAGTGAGATCCCAATGAATTAGGTGTCTGCAGTAAAAGCAAAGAGGCTGCTGAGAAAGGGGTGTCAAAGCTATCTAGCTTATGTGATAGACACCCAGGTAGAGTCTGTGGATCTGCAGCAGATTCCAGTTGTTATGAGTATCCTGATGTATTTCCAGAGGAATTACCAGGATTGCCACTTGATAGAGAAATTGAGTTCAGTATTGAACTTCTTCCTGGTACAAACCCTATATCGATTGCTCCCTATCGTATGGCACCTACAGAGCTGAGGGAGTTGAAGGTGCAGTTGCAGGATCTGCTAGACAAGGGGTTTGTTAGGCCCAGTACATCACCATGGGGTGCCCCAGTTCTGTTTGTGAAGAAGAAGGATGGGTCGCTGAGATTATGTATAGATTATAGACAGCTGAATAAAGTGACCATCAAAAATAGATACCCACTCCTCAGGATAGATGACCTGTTTGATCAATTACAAGGGGCTGAGTACTTCTCGAAGATTGATCTGCAGTCTGGGTATCATCAGTTAAAAATCAGAAAGGAAGATATATTGAAGACTGCATTCAGAATGAGATATGGGCACTATGAGTTTCTAGTGCTTCCATTTGGGCTGACAAATGCCCCAGCGGCATTCATGGATTTGATGAATAGGGTCTTTAAACCCTATCCTGACAGATTTGTGATAGTCTTTATAGATGATATCCTCATATATTCTAAGAGTCAGGCTGATCATGAAGAGCATTTGAGGATAGCACTACAAATCTTGAGAGAACATGAACTGTATGCCAAACTTACCAAATGTGAGTTCTGGCTACAAGAAGTTGGATTCTTGGGACACATAATATGTAAGAAAGGAATCAGGGTGGATCCCAAGAAGATTGAGGCAGTTATGGATTGGCCAAGACCAACAAATGTAACAGAAATCAGGAGCTTTCTGGGTCTGGCTGGGTACTATAGGAAGTTTGTAAAGGACTTTTCAAAAATAGCTACCCCATTAACAAAGCTGACTCGGAAGCAGGTTAAGTTCACTTGGACAAATTCTTGTGAGCAGAGCTTCCAGAAGCTGAAAGATTGCCTCACATCAGCTCCAGTTTTGACTCTACCCACAGATACAGGCAGGTTTGTAGTCTACTGTGATGCTTCTAAAGTGGGATTGGGATGTGTGTTGATGCAGAATGGCAAGGTGATTGCATATGCATCCAGACAGCTAAGAAAGCATGAAGTAAACTATCCCACTCATGACTTGGAAATGGCTGCTATCATATTTGCATTAAAGATATGGAGGCATTATTTATATGGTGAGAAATGTGAAATATATACTGATCATAAAAGCCTCCAGTACATTCAGCAGCAAAGATATTTGAATCTCAGACAGAGAAGATGGATAGAACTGTTGAAGGATTGTGACTGCCAAATCCTGTATCATCCGGGCAAGGCTAATGTTGTAGCAGATGCATTGAGCCGGAAATCAATGGGCAGTTTATCTCACATCTCCGTCCAGAGGAGAGAGATAGTCAGAGATCTGGCAGATTTATTTGCTCAGGGACTATCTTTTGGGGTATCAGAGGTTCGTCCTTTGATTGCACAGTTTTAGGTGAAACCGAGGTTGATAGACGAAATCAAGGTTTCACAGGATTTAGATCCAATCCTTATGAAACTGAAAGGAGAAGTGCAATCAGGACATACAGAAAAGTTCCAGATTATGGATGAGATGTTGATGTGTGGCAGTAGGCTATGTGTGCCAAATGTGGAAGATCTGAGACAGAGGATTATGCATGAAGCACACAACACTCCCTATAGCATTCATCCTAGTTCCACCAAAATGTATCATGATATCAAAGGCATATATTGGTGGAACGGATTAAAAAGGGATGTGGCCAAATATGTGGCTTCTTGTTTGACTTGTCAACAAGTGAAATTTGAACATCAGAAGCCAACAGGGCTTTTGCAAGAGTTACCTTTGCCCGAGTGGAAATGGGAGAGGATAACTATGGATTTTGTGGTCGGGCTGCCCAGAACACAAAAAGGATATGATTCCATCTGGGTGATTGTGGATAGATTGACAAAATCAGCCCATTTTCTACCGATGAAAACCACATATTCAGTAGCTCAGTATGCCGAAATATATGTGAATAAAATAGTATCTCTGCATGGAGTGCCAGTTTCTATTATATCAGATAGAGGTTCACAGTTTACCTCTAGATTTTGGCAGAAACTCCATGAGGCATTAGGAACTCAGCTTGATTTCAGTACAGCATTTCACCCTCAAACAGATGGGCAATCGGAGAGGACCATTCAGACCCTCGAGGATATGCTCAGAATGTGTGTACTGGATTTCAGAGGTAGCTGGGACAGATACTTACCTTTAGTGAAGTTTGCATATAATAACAGTTATCACTCCACTATTGGTATGGCACCTTATGAGGCACTTTATGGGAGGAAATGTAGATCTCCCTTGTGCTGGTCTGAGATTGGAGAGAAGCACCTAGAAGGACCAGATTTGATCAGAGAGACATCAGAAAAAGTGCCAATAATACAGAAAAGGTTGAGGACAGTGTTCAGTAGGCAGAAGAGCTACTCAGATGTCAGAAGGAGAGATGTGCAGTTTGGCACGGGGGATCATGTTTTCTTAAAGATCTCTCCTATGAAAGGGGTAATGAGGTTTGGAAAGAGGGGCAAGCTTAGTCCCAGATACATTGGCCCCTTTGAGATATTAGATAAAGTTGGCAATGTATCTTATAGATTAGCACTGCCTCCAAACCTCAGCCATGTGCATCCAGTATTCCATATATCTAAGCTCCGGAAGTATGTGCCAGATCCATCCCATGTGCTGTCAGTGCAGGAAGTTACAATAGAGGAAGACCTTTCTTATGAAGAACTTCCTGTAGCTATCCTTGATACTCAGATCAGGAAGCTAAGAAATAAGGAAATATATATGGTGAAGGTCCAATGGCACCGGCACAATGTTGAAGAATGCACTTGGGAGTTGGAGCAAAGTATGAAGAGCAAATACCCTCACCTCTTTGAGTAATCAGGTAATTTACTCTTTTAAATTCGAGGACGAATTTTATATAAGGGGGGAGGATGTAATAACCCCAAAAAAAATTTTTATATAAAAAGGGGATAGAATAGTCCTTTAAATTGATATAAGGGGCAAAATGGGAAGGAATCAAAAGTTAATGGCATAACAGCAGATATGCTGAAGTGTTAGGGGCAAAATGGGAATTTTTGGTGTGTGATGTGACTTAATTAGGAGGGTTTGGTGGCTCGGTTGAGATAGAGAGGGAGAGGAGGTCTCAGGCGTGGAAACACAGAGAGAAAGAAAAAAAAAAAGAGAAGAAGAAGAAGAAGAAAGAAGAAGAGGAAGGAGATTCGAGGAGGAGAGGGATCCCGGTTGCACTTCCAGCTGAAGGGAAAAACGTAGATCTCCTTCCCCTCTACGCAAGGACCTCGATTTCCAAAAAAAAAAAGGTAAATATCCATCTCTATCTAGTCTTTTGATGACATTAGGCTATACAAAGGGTGGATATAGTCCAGAGGGGTCGGATAAGGGTTGTAGAGGCGGTTAAAAGAGGAAGAATCGGATTTTGACAAATTTTTCCGGCACTACGGAAAAACTGTGTCGAAGTCCCAACTTCGGTGAATTATTTAGGGGGTCAAACGACCTCCGATAGCAATGTATTTTATCTCTTTGGAATTTCCTATGAGTTTAGAATGTTAGGTAAAAATTTCATCAAATTTGGAGTTTGGAAAGTGGATCAAACCCAAGATGAAGTAACCGGCTGTCGGTCCGGGTTACTGTTCATCCGAGTGGAAAAATAGGGGATTTCATGCCATAATAGGGTATTAAGCCCAGATTAAGCAAAGGGGACCTTGTACTCATGCAAGGGAGTCCCTAATAAACATAAATGGTGAGTTAATTAATAGAAAAAAAAGAAAGAAAAGAAAAAATTTAGGGAATGGGGGAGTTGAATCAATTAAAGTCCCCTATATTATAATTGGCACGTAGATTATAGCCCTTGATACAAGACTAAATGTATTGTAAATGCATGTCACAGTTGGGCAAGAAGCTAGAAAACAAGAGGAAGAAGTTTCCCACTGCCTGCTGTAGATTTTTAGAGGCGTATCAGGGCTGTGCCGGATTGACAGGTGAGTGGGAGTTTGTACTTTGCACCATGAGCACATTCTTTATTCATTTTCATGAATGTTGCCAAGTGTGACTTGATTCCACCTGAGCTTATTGATTAATTGTTGTAGTAGATTTCTCTATAATCTTGATTCTCTATGCTTGATTATTTTGTACATGCATTTGAGGGAACATTGAGAGGAATTACGAGGGGTTGATGAGTAATCAAATTGATTCCGAATTGTGAAATGATTTCTTTTGTAAATTGATTTCATTTCCTCTATTTCAAAGACTTGTGAGTGGTAGCTTTGATTATACTCCTTTATGAGTAATTAAATTGGATCTGAATTGTGAAATGACTTCTTTTGTAAATTGATTTCATTTCCTCTATTTCAAAGACTTGTAGAGCCCTTCTCATGGTATATTGAGTTGCATTGTACTCCCGTGATTCCTCACTTCCAACCCTGATGTTAGTTATAATTGGGTCGTGGCCGAGTGAGTGGTAGTCTTGATTATGCTCCTTTTTAGTAGAGTATTGGGAGGGTGCATTATGGCATTTATGCATGGCTTGGCAGTATCTGCAGGACACCTATAGTCGATGGGGTTGAACATCGGCCTTTGTGCACATAGTAGTCTTCTGGGTGGGCGGAGCCCAGTCCCTTCCTAGGGGGGACACGGCCCTAGGCGTAGGATCGGCCGGTCCTACGACTTATATTCTGCTTGCCGCCGGGCATAGTAAGACCCCGCGAGGTGCAGTATGGCTTTCCGCGGATATAGAATTCCCGCGAGGTGCCGTTTAGTATATAGATGTGAGATGGATTTCTGTTCTGGATACTGGCCAGCATTTACATTATCGGTATGGTGTCTTATCCTGCATATGCATATGACAGTGGGGAGTTGTTGCTGGTTCGCCTGGGGCGTAAAACCCACCTCCCGACAGCTGTCTAGCATTTACATTATCGATATGGTGTCTTATCCTGCATATGCATGTGAGAGTAGGGAGTTGTTGCTGGTTCGCCTGGGGTGTAAAACCCACCTCCCGATAGCTGTCTTGTTGATGATTCAGCCTATTGACACCTGATTTATATGATTCAGTACTATGACCTGTTGAGCATATTCATGTTATCATACATACTTATTTGATTATTCTATATATGCTCCAGATGAGTTGATTGGGATTGTGATGATTTACTCCTTATTTCTTATGTTGAGTTATGTGTACCCTGTTCTTGACGACTGCTCATATGCTCTTGAGATTTCACCTCGAGCCATGATTATATCTTATCTCATGTGCATAGTACTCTCTACTCCACTCACTGAGTATTCATATACTCACTCCCCAGTTTGATATTTTTGATTGCAGGGCAGGTATTGTATAGAGAGGAGCAGGATTAGTGGTTGCCTGCTAGCTGTGCCGCTCCATAGAATAGTATAATGTAGATAGAGGTTTATACCCTTTTGGTGTATTATAAACCTTCTGTTGTATATAGTGTATAGTTACAGTCATAGATCCTGTTGTGGATATGGATTTGACCATGGATGGAATGGGAACCAGATTTTTATACAGATGAGTTATATGCCTGTGATGATGTATTGATATATATTGTCCAGGTTCATTATGTGACAGGTTATGTGATTGCTGCTCTGACAGGTAGTGTTGTTGTATATAATGAGATAATCCTGACAGGTCACTAAAGAAAAAGTGATCATTTTGTGCATGTATCATGCCAAATTTTTCAAGATTTATTGATGATTGATAGGTAGTAGGGTTCTACGTGGTGGCTGGTGGCCTTATGCCTACCCGCACCCTAGGACCGTCGCGGCGGCCCGCCGGGAACGGGGCGGGGGTCATGACATGGAGGAGTCGGGCAATGAAGTCCTCCGAGATGCAAATGGAGACATTGGCAACCCTCTCTTGAAGACCGCTGCCACCCCGTACGACGGTGCCATAAAATTTTCGTACTAACCCAAGGTATGTGGAAAGATCAAGAGAACAAAAGAACTCTAGATCTTGAGCCCTAAAATGATTCCCTACGGTAAACCCTTCTCGGGAGAGGAAGTCAAAATCCACTTTCCTTCCGGTTGAGATGACTCTCCCGGCACACGAGCGCGAGGGAACCGACTGAGGCAGAGAGGGAACCGAAGGAGGTGATCTTACCGATTCGTTCCTTGCCTTGGATCGTCTCTCGGCGCCGCTCGCAATAAGAGGTCTCTTTCGGCGAGACACGGTAGCTTTCTTTGGCATCCCGACCTACCCAAGGAGAGAGAGACGTGAAATGGGAGGAAAATAGGAGGAAAAACAAAGGAAGGAGGCTGAGACGACCATAGGAGACGACTCTGGGATTTTGGGACAGTGACGGTGGAAGAGAGGATTTGGTAAAATGTCGGTTCGTTTAGGGTTAAAAGATGAATTTCCGACCTCGAGTCGACTACTGAAAATTTGCGAGTCGACTTGAACTTTGGCACAAACCAAAATCTCAGTTAGAACCATGCCAAAAAAGAGAGAAATGGTAATCTTTAGAGCTTAAGGAATGATTTGATGATCATAGGCGTGGGATGCTATATAAAACATGAATTAGTGATCAAAATCAATGAACAAGAGAAAAGAATCAAAGGAATGGATCAATCACTCCTAAGCCTCTTCTAAGTATACAAAATCGATCTTCACTCAAGGGTTTTGTGAAGATATCAGCAAGTTGATCATCAGTACAAACAAATTTAAGCATCACATTACCATTTAATACATGATCTCTTATGAAGTGATGTCTTATCTCAATGTACTTGGTTCTTGAGTGCTGATTGGATTTTTAGTTAGATTTATGGCACTTGTATTATCACAGTTTATGGGAATATTAGTTTGCCTAATGCCATAATTTTCCAATTGTTGTTTGAGCCATAGAATTTGTGCACAACAACTCCCGGCAGCAACATATTCGGCTTCTGTCGTAGATAATGCAACCAAGTTTTGTTTCTTGCTAAACCATGAAATTATGTTTTCTTCTAAGAATTGACATGACCCGCTAGTGCTTTTTCTATCAAGTTTACAACCAGTGAAGTCAGAATTAGTGTACCCTATTAAGTCTATGCTTGATTCTTTAGAGTACCATAACCCTATATCTTTTGTTCCTATTAGATACTTAAAAACTCTTTTAACTGCAATTAGGTGTGATTTCTTAGGATTAGATTGATACCTAGCACACATGAATACACTAAACATGATATCAGGTCTACTTGCTGTAAGATATAATAATGTACCAATCATATCTCTATACAGCTTTTGATCTACTGACTTACCTGATTCATCTTTATCTAGTTTGCATGATGAGCTCATGGGGGTGCCGATTGACTTATTTCCATCCATATCAAATTTCTTTAGCATCTCCTTGATGTACTTAACTTGATTGATGAAAATTCCTTCCTTAGATTGTTTGATTTGAAGTTCGAGAAAATAGTTCATCTCTCCCATCATGCTCATCTCAAATTCACTCTGCATTAATTCAGCAAACTCTTCGCAAAGACGATTGTTAGTAGCACCGAAAATAATATCATCTACATAAATCTGCACTATTAACATATCTTTGCTTTTTTTTTCAAAAACAAGGTTGTATCAACATTCCCTCTAGAAAATTTATGATCTAATAGAAATTTGCTAAGTCTTTCATACCATACTCTAAAGGCTTGTTTTAGACCATAAAGTGCTTTATTTAATTTGAAAGCATGATTAGGGTATTGATGATTTTCAAAACCAGGAGGTTGTTCTACATAAATCTTCTCATTAATATACCCATTTAAAAAAGCACTCTTTACATCCATTTGAATTAACTTGAAGTCTTTATAACATGCAAATGCTAGTAACAATCTAATTGCCTCAAATCTAGCCACAGGAGCAAAGATCTCATCAAAGTCTAAACATTCTTCTTGATTATACCCCTTTGCTACTAGTCTAGCCTTGTTCCTAATCACAACTCCATTTTCATCAAGCATATTTTTGTACACCCATTTAGTTCCAATTATTGAGTATTCAGAGGATCTTTCAACTAAGTTCCATATATTGTTTCTTGTAAATTGATTGAGTTCCTCTTGCATAGTATGTATCCAATTTACATCATTTTCAGCCTTTTCAAAGTTTTTAGGTTCTAAATGTGATACAAATGCAAGATGATTATTTAAGTTCCTAAGAGAAGCTCTAGTTCTAACAGGTTGAAATGGATCATCTAAGATTAACTCTTTAGGATGACCGTAAGCATACCTCCAAGCCTTTGTAAGCCCATGATCAGCAATTACCTCTTGGCTTGTTGAAGTCTCTTCAATTTGCTACGGTTCATCCTCTTGCAAGGTCATGTCATCCATCTTTTCTTCAAGTATCCTTGCATCATCATCAAAAGCTACTCCCTTGTTAGAGGAAGTATCATTAGTCTCATCAAAAATAACATGAATAGATTCTTCAATAACAAGAGTTATTTTGTTGAAGACTCTGTATGCCCTACTTGATGTAGAGTATCCCAAAAAAATACCTTCATTAGATTTGGAATCAAATTTGCCTAAGTTATCTTTACCATTATTATGAATGAAACACCTACAACCAAAAACATGAAAGTAGTTTACTTTGGGTTTTCTATCTCTCCAAAGTTCATAAGGTGTTTTCTTTATAATTGGTCTCAACAAAACTCTATTTAGAATATAACATGATGTGTTAATAGCTTCAGCCCAAAAGTACTTTGGAAGATCACTTTCACACAATATGGTCCTAGCCATTTCTTTTACGGTTCTATTCTTTCTTTCTACCACTCCATTTTATTGTGGAGTTCTAGGTGCAGAAAAATTATGAGTTATCCTCTTTTTACAACAGAATTTTTCAAAAAGATGATTTTTCAAATTCTGTTCCATGATCACTCCTAATAGCTATAACTGAAGTATCTTTTACATTAGTTACTTCCTTATAGAATTTTTTAAATACTGAAAATGCTTCATCTTTATGGGCTAAAAATATGACCCATGTGTATCTAGAAAAATCATCTACTATGACAAGACCATACTTCTTTCCACCAAGGCTTGTGGTCCTAGTTGGTCCAAAGAGGTTCATATGAAGTAGCTCAAGCGATCTAGTAGTAGAAACATAGTTTATAGACTTAAAAGAACTTATAGATTGTTTGCCAAATTGACACGCTCTACAAATTTTATTTTTCTCAAATTTCAGCTTTAGCAAACCAATCACAGAATCTCTTTTAATTAATTTAGACAGTGTATCCATGCTTGCGTGACCTAATTTACGATGCCATAACCAACTTGCCTCATTGAGCTTAGTATCATTAGCTACTAAGCAGCGGTTGTTTTTAGCAAGATCATTAAGATCTACTACATAAATATTGTCATGTCTTAGTCCTTTGAAAACTAAGCTATTATCAATTAAATTGGTTATGATGCATAAAGATGACTTAAACAAAACATCAAAATCTCTATCACATAATTGACTAACGTTAAATAAATTATGCTTGAGACCATCTACAAACTGAATATTATCAACAAGGGTTGAAGGTATGATTTATATTTTACCGATACCAATGATGTAACCTTGGTTATTGTCTCCAAAAGTCACCGCACCTCCTTTCTTAGATTTTAGGATAAAGAATTGCTCCTTGTCACCCATCATATATCTTGAGCAGCCACTATCCAAGTACCAACAGTGTTTATTAAGCTTGGCTGCAAGACACTCCTATATAAAGAAATCATACAGTCTTAGGTACCCAAGTTTTCTTGGGTCCTTCAAGGTTAGCTATGTTAGTTCCTTTTGGAACCCAAATCTTTTTAATCATTCTTTTAGTTTTCGTTTTTCTATAGTTGCATACAATAGCTTTATGTCCTACTCTACCACAACAAAAATAGGTTACATCTTTAGCTTTACTTTCACCGGCTTTTACAAAGAAGTTTTTAAGAAATTTCTATTTGTTCTTAGGCTTATACCCTAATCCGGCTCTATTAAACACAGCTCTTTGACTATTAAGAATTATTTCTAGTTTTTTAGAGCTATAAGTAAACTTCTCAACAATAGGTTATATTTTTCAAGTTCTTTTGTTAAGCTCAGTTTTTCTATTTTTAGTAGGTTTAGATCTTTTGTAAAGTTATCTTTTAAAGTTTGACTGGTATTTTTTAAAACAAAGATTTTCTTTGTTAATCCTTCCTTTTCTTTAATTAAGATTTCTATTTTTAGTTTCAGTATTTTATTGTTAGTTTCAAGCTCTAGGTTTTCCTTAGTTCGATTTTCTTTGTTCTTAGCTAGCTTTTCTGTCTTATACATGTGGGTTTGATTAGATAGCTTTAATTCTTTGTTTCTAATGGTTAGTGCTCTATATTCCTTACCTCGAGAGCCTGAAGAACAAAAAGGCAGACACACCTTCAGAAGGTATGCTAAACTTGCTCGTAATTGAAACTAACCTTACGGTTTCCTCTACTTCGAGTTGGGTTATAGATTCTGGTTCTAGTGCTCACTTGTGCACTACTATGCAGGATTTAAAGGAAAGTAGAAGACTGGCGGAAGGTGCGGTAACCCTTTGGGTTGGCAACGGGGCAAAAGTTGCTGCTGTGGCTATGGGCACCTACCCTCTACGACTACCATCTGGTTTTAGTTTATTACTTAGAGACTGTTATTATGTACCTGCTGCTAGCAGAAATTTGATTCTGTTTCATGTCTAGCACAGGAAGGTCATGTTTTTACATTTGACAAAGACTGCTATTCTATTTATTTCAGAAATAAAATAGTCGCACGTGGTTTTATGATTGACAGTCTCTATCATTTGCATATGGATATGTCTATAAATGTGTCTGAGCAAGAAATGAGTGCCAAAGGATCCAAGAGATCCAGGGATGAGATAAACCAAAAATATTTGTGGCACCTCAGACTTGGCCATATTGGAAAGGACAGAATGAACAAAATGGATAAAGATGGACTTCTCGGCTCATTGACTTCTGAGTCATATCCAGTTTACGAGTTCTGTCTTCAAGGAAAAATGGCTAGATTATCATTTGTAGGACATGGGGAGAGGACCACTGAAATACTTACCCTAGTACATACAGATGTATGTGGCCCATTCGATGTGCTAGCCAGGGAACGTTATTCGTACTTCATTACTTTTACCGATGATTATTCACGGTATGGATATGTGTATCTTATGAGACACAAATCTGAATTTTTTGAAAAGTTCAAAGAGTTCAGAAATGAAGTAGAAAAATAAACTGGAAAACCCCTTAAGACTCTTCGATCAGATCGAGGAGGAGAATACCTTAGTAGAAAATTTTGGGACTATCTCAAGAAGAATGGCATAGTCTCACAATGGACTCCTCCGGGTACACCTCAACTCAACGGGGTGTCAGAGAGGAGAAATTGGACTCTATTGGATATGGTCCGGTCCATGATGAGCTTCACTGATTTACCTATGTTTCTTTGGGGAGATGCCTTACTTACTGCAATTTATCTACTGAATAAAGTTTCCTCTAAATCCGTTCCTACCACACCGTATGAGATATGGCATGGTAAGAAACCAAGTCTTGGTCATCTCAAGATTTGGGGATGTCCATCCCACGTCAAGCGACTACAGGCGAACAAGCTAGAGGCTAGGACCATAAGTGCTCGTTTCATAGGATATCCTAAAGAGTCATTAGGATATAATTTTTACGTCTTAGAGGATCAAAATGTATTTGTGAGCCGACATGCCATCTTCTTAGAAAAATAGTTTATCCTTGATAGAAGCAGTGGGAGAAAATTGAGCTTGAAGAGAAAGTCTCTGAAAAGCAACGAGTCATGGATCCTATAGAACCCATTCATACAGAGCCAGTACATGTTGTTCCTCCACCTCGCAGATCTAGTAGGGTCTTCCATCCTCCTGATAGATACTTAGGTATGATTAAAGAGGATACTAAGAAAATGTTCCTCATGGGAGATAGGGAACACATAGAGGATCCCAAAACCTACAACGAGGCGATATCAGATATCGATTCCGAGAAATGGCTGGAAGCTACGAAGTCAGAGTTTGACTCCATGCATTCCAACCAAGTCTGGACTTTAGTAATCCACCAGAAGGTATTGTACCTATTGGATGCAAATGGATCTACAAAAGGAAGATAGGTTCAGATGGAAAGGTAGAGACCTATAAGGCAAGGCTAGTAGCGAAAGGGTATAGTCAACGCGAAGGCATTGACTATCAGGAGACCTTTTCACCTGTAGCCATGCTGAAATCCATCCGAACATTGCTTGCCATTGCAGCATTTCATGATTAAGAAATTTGACAGATGGACGTGAAAACAGCTTTCCTAAATGGATATCTTGATGAAGATATCTATATAGAACAGCCTTTAGGTTTCACTTCCAATGATGAAAATCATAAGGTCTGCAAGCTGCGAAGGTCCATTTATGGACTAAAGCAAGCATCTCGGAGTTGGAACACTCGTTTCAATGATGCAATCAAAACGTTTGATTTCATCAAAAATGAAGAGAAACCGTGTGTTTATAAAAAGGTTAGTGGGAGTGCTGTCGTTTTTCTCGTACTGTACGTAGATGACATTCTCCTGATTGGGAATGATATTCCAATGCTAACCTCGGTCAAGGTCGGTTGTCAAAAGAATTCTCCATGAAAGTCCTTGGGGAAGCATCCTATATTTTGGGGATAAAAGTCTATAGAGATAGATCTAAAAGGATGCTTGGCCTATCACAAAAGATGTACATAGAGAAAGTGCTGAAAAGGTTCAGCATGGAAAACTCCAAAAGAGGTCTCTTACCCCTTAGGCATGGAATTCATCTCTCCAAGAAGATGTGCCCCAACACATCTGAAGAGATTCAACGAATGAGCAAGATCCCTTATGCATCGGCAATAGGGAGCCTCATGTATGCCATGCTGTGTACACGACCTGATATAGCCCTTGCTGTGAGTGTCACAAGCAGATATCAGTCGAATCCAGGTGAAGAGCACTGGACAACTGTGAAGAATATTCTTAAGTACTTAAGAAGAACTAAAGATTTATTCTTGGTCTATGGAGGAACATCAGAATTAAAGGTAGAAGGGTACACAGATTCAGACTTCATGACTGATATCGATGATAGAAAGTCTACATCTGGATATGTGTTCTTGTGCAATGGTGGTACGGTGAATTGGAAAAGTTCTAAACAACCGATCATTGCTGATTCTACTATGGAAGCTGAATACATCACCGCCTCTGAAGCTGCTAAGGAAGGCTTCTGGTTCAAAAAATTCATTGCAGAGTTGGACATGATGACATCAGATGTCATAACACTCTACTGTGATAATAATGGCGCCATAGCTCTTGCTAAGGAGCCAAAAGTCTCATCAGAAGCCCAAGCATATAGAGCGGCGCTTCCACCTCATACGCGACTATGTTGAGAAAAAGTATGTCGAGGTGCAGAGAGTAGACTCCGCGAACAACGTGGCGAACCCGTTCACTAAGCAGCTGAGTCAGCAAAAGACTGAAGCCCACCTTGAGAAGATGGAACTTAGATATATGACTGATTGGCTTTAGTGCAAGCGGAAGATTGTTAGATGTATGCCCTAGAAGCCAATCTGGCTGACACATTGTTAATTCTAGGATATAATTTTGTACTTGACTATTTATTATTGAATAAATAAAAGGCATCTTTTTAATTCATATTGTTTATGTGTCTATGAATCGTCCAAAAATTAATAAAATGATGATGCATATTCTTAAGAGTTAAGAATTTGAACCATGCATCATTGGTGATTAATTTCTGAATGTTCTTGATCAATGAATCATCACGAGGACGGTGATCGATCCGATGAGATCAGTGCACACATCGCTTTCCTTATGGATGGACGAGACTCGAGTCCACAATGTAGGGACACTGAAGTGATAGTGCAGGTGCTTGTTAGAGAACAAGGGTACTGAGCGTGACCAAGACAAGAAGTCACTTGGATGTCTATCCACTCATCAGTGACTTGCTTGATGTTGCAGTAGTGTGACTGGTCCTTTGACCTACGGTGCTTCGGCTACTCACAGTGAGGTTATTGTAGTTTGACTGCACGTATACATGGTCTCTAGAAATATGGGTCCATGCAGTATAGATTTGTTGGAAATTATGTCCTAAATCCAATCAATTGTTGATTGTAAATGTATTTGAATCAATTATAAATAACATGGTATTTATTCATCACTAGAACATCTTCACAAACTCCGATGTGATGAAGTCCTTAGGACTGCTTTGTGTAATGAAATATGATTTTGTCACACAGGTCCTTAAATGTTCATGACCGTATGATATACTATTAATAGGACGATAGTATTATCGGGCGTAGGTCATTGTGTATCATATTTGTTGGTTGTCTTCCAAACCAAAGAGTATAGAGATACTAGTATGGTATACAGGTGAATGGTAGTGTACGTTCACTGAACGTGACCAATTGACGGACTCTCTCTTGTCAAGAGTTGTTCCGAGTGGATATGGGTATATGTATCCTTTAGACTTGAGATTGCAATCGGTGGCTTGCAAGCAACTCACTGTACTTTGGTGCCGGACTACCTGAATTTCTAATCCAGCGACGAAAGGTTTCTGGGTCCAGTCAAGTACTTGTGGTAGTCAGTTGCAGATCAAGATGGGATTGACCTCCCTTAGAAATAAGGGTGAATGCCTTGTGTTTTCAATTAAGTAGTACCCTGGCCAGGAAAAGTCAAATCACTATCACTTGACTTATTGAATTGAAACATATTTCCGGATGGATCGTTTCAGGGTAGACAGACTCTAAACCCATCCTGGGCATTTTCTGGTCAAGAGGATGAATTATGCAGTAACCATAGTCCATAGGTTCTAGAATGTTGCTTTGCATCTATTCGGCCTATCCGGTCGTCGGGTCCCATTGCTAGATGGTTACTTCGATTAGTGCAGGAAGTGTTCTTGTACTACCGGCTTAGGTTCGAACCTGTGAGGTCACACGCTTAGAAGTTTCTGGATTGATCAAATGGCTGATTGACGATTGAGAATCGTCTAGAGGTAAAATAGTCAATGTGATTGACTGATTGCCCTAAGCAATTGTTGCTTGGAGAAGTTAATTGGTGATTAGATCACTGATTAGACTCAATTTGATTGAGTAATAGAGATTGGGCTTGACCAAATTCAAATATGATTTGAAGTTGGTAAAACCGTAATTGACACCAAAATTGGTTTGGTGAAAATGTCTAATTTGTCCCAACCAAATCAGATTTGGCTTGAGTCAATTTGGATTAAAATCAATTATGATCCTAGTATGACTAGGACTTCCTTCCCTATGTGGGACCCACATACTGTATGTGGGACCCACGTCCTGCCTAGGTGGGACCCACATACTGTATGTGGGACCCATGTCCTGCTTAGGTGGGACCCACATACTGTATGTGGGACCCACATCCCGGCCACCTCACCCCTTTGCATGCGTGACACGTGGCGGAGCAGGACACCTCTTTTGCTTGCATGCGTGACACCTCTTTTGCTTGCATGCGTGACACGTGGTGGAGCAGGACACCTCTTTTGCTTGCATGTGTGACATGTGGCGGGCCTGGACACCTCACACTCCTCCTGATGTCATCCATGACCTCATCTGCCTCATGAGGTCATCCATGACATCGCCCTCCAGGCCACCTCACCCCTTTGCATGCGTGACACGTGGCTGAGCAGGACATCTCTCTTCCTTGCATGTGTGACATGTGTCCTGGCAGGACACCTCACAGGACACCTCATAGGGACACCTCACCTTCTTCTTGGCCTATAAATAGGCCACCCCTCTTCCTTCTTCCTAACACATGGAGAGCACCAGAGAAAGAGAGTGAGAGGAGAGAGTAGTTCTGAAGGTGAAAGCCCAAGAAGGAGTTCTTGAGCTGTGAAGGTCCATCTTCTTCCTTCTCCCTTTCAGCCAACCTTCTGCCTCCCTGCGAGCTAGCACTCCCCGGGAAGCTGATCATTCCGGAGCTTCGCGTGGACGAGTCATCGAGGCCGGACGCTTGTGCGGCTGCGAAGCATCCTTGAAGGAACCTCCTTCTAAAGGTAAGAGATCTGATCTCTTTTATGGTTGAGATATGATCTCAATCTTCAAATCACAAGAAATTGTGATTTATGCATATTGATTTGAATTACACAATCCTCGGGATCTGAGGGCTTTGTGATATATGGTGTCAAAGCAAAGGATTAGTGGAGACTATCCGATTCTCGGGAACTCTCACGCGTGATCGTGTGACGAAGCGTGGCTCTCCACCCGGGGGCTCATATGATGAGTGCTTTGATAGGCACGCGCGGGTGTCACCCTATGTATTGGGACTGAGCCTGCGCCACATGTGATGTGCAGTTGAAGACTGTCTTCGACTGGTACCAGAGTTAAAATATCTAAAATATCAAGCATGTTTTTGGTTAAAATGTTTAACCCGTTCTTTCCGCATAAAAATTTTCTGAAATTCATGCTTAGCCCTCTGCACGCACACCATCAGTGGTATCAGAGCCCGTCCAGGTTCTTTGTAATATCAAATATCTATGCAAGATGTGATCTTTTACATATGATGTAAACTAATTATATTATTTCATTATGTTATTCATATGATGAATGAACATGTTTGTTTGCATGATTAACTTGAATCTTAAAAGTGTTTTAACGATTTAAAGTTACGGAGCATGCAAAACAAAGATAAGACATGAATAATGTAATATACTTAATTATGAATTGAGTAATGATATAGATCCTAGACTTTAAATGTGATTTGAATGTCTAAGACATTGCATAATTCATGGGGTAATGGGTTAGCTAAATCAAATCCAAATGATTTGGACTCAATGGTTGAAATCAAACTTGGTAGAGTAGTTGATCTAATCTAATTAAAGTTGTTTCTTAGATTGGGTCAAGATTGCTCTTGATCTTTGCAATAGTTGTAGTTGATCAAGTCCATGTCTTTGATTAGACCAAATGGATGTTGATTTAGGCTTCGTGGTTGAGCTTGAGTTATGATATTGATCGAATTGAAATTGATAAACCAGCTGGTGTCAAAGGCAACTGTAATCAGTAGGTTTTTAATTGGGAGCTACTTGCTGGGTTTCGGTCCAGTCAAGTTAATGGCATACCCTTCCGCTGATCTCACTTACCTGGCCATCTTGGTGAATCTCTTTTGATCAGATCTCTGATTGACTCTAATTGACCCATGCCTGTAAGAAAATCAGTTGGACTGATTTAGGTGCGCTGACTTGAATCTATTTCCTATGATACCTGACTTATGAAGTCAGTGGGAGGATTTGGATTGAGTCAGCTTTTTATTATAAAAATCCTCTAAATTATTAGGTCCATAAAATGATATGGTTAATGGAGATGACCACGTCATAGCCTCCCATTAGTTGTGTGATAATGAGTCCAATACGTCTATATACATTGGAGGCGCGTGCGCGCACAGGTGCGTATCGGCCATTGGAATTGTCATACAATAATGATGAGTCGGTTGCAACTATTGGAATGGGTGGTCCGGTTGGATACCGGCCAAAGTCGGGCTTGACCATCTATTAGATAGTTTGCATTGATTGCTACATGTTAATGGTTGGACCTGACCGGGACTTTTAGTAGTGTCGATATACGCCTGCTGAAGTGCTTCCTGGGGCAGAATGATCACTAGAAGTTGTTTAGTTGAAGCAATTTGTTATGAACCTACCTTTAGGTGTATTTGGGTTGATACCGACCAAAGTCGGGCCCAGGTATAGCCTATTGGATTCTAGTGCCCACTAAAGAATTAAGAGTAATTCTTCGGATTAGAGGTAGAGGCTCCCGATTCGTATAAAATAGTGGAAGGATCTTTAGACTAAAATCCATGTCTTTAGATTAATTGATTCATTTACTAATAAGGCCATGGTTTTATCCTTTATGCAGAAATGTCCTCTTATAAGTTCCCCCTATCACTATTGGATAGTGATGAGCCGACTAGACCTTTGATTAAGAATCAGGCTAACTCGAGTGCTAATGAGAGAAATCAGCAAAGAGTTGCTGGTCAAGGTGGTTATATGATAACACCTTATAATTTCTCTGTATGTGATATGATGACTTGGGTATTGGATACCGGAAGTCCTTTTAATATCTGTAATACGTTGAAAGGACTGCAAGTCATTGAGAATTTCGGTAACAATGAGAAATTCCTAAATGTTGGAGATGGAAGAACTGTTCCAGTTCTTGCATTAGGTAATATTCAAATTGTTTCAAATTCTCACATAATTGCCCTTGGTGAATGTCACTATTGTCCTAGTTTCTTAATGAATGTCATTTCCGTTGGTCATTTGGCCTTAAACGGTTATGAAATTTGTATAAAGAAGGATTATTGTGATATCATTATGAATGGTGTTACAGTAATCAATGAACGATTAAACAATGGCATTTATGTATTGTCACAACCTGTTAGTGTAATGTACACTACAAGTAAACGCCCTAGATCTGATGATGTCTCTGATATCTACCTTTGGCATTGTAGGCTAGGTCATATTAACAAGAACAGGATCAACAGGTTGGCCTCACTGGATATTTTAAATATTAATGATTGTGAATCATTACCTACCTGTGAGTCTTGTCTTCTTGGAAAAATGACCAAGTCGCCTTTTACTGGAAAAGGTATACGAGCTGGTGCTGTATTAGGTCTTGTACATTCGGATGTATGTGGACCTATGAGCACTAGTGCAAGAGGTGGATACAGCTATTTCATTACATTTACCGACGACCTATCTCGGTATGGGTATGTGTTTCTTATGAAACACAAGTATGAATCATTTGAAATGTTCAAATTATACCGTAATGAAGTAGAGAAACAAACTGGACAGTGTATTAAGATACTTCGATCTGATCGAGGTGGTGAATACCTCTCCAGTGATTTCTTGACATATCTGGAGGAGAATGGGATTCTCTCTCAGTGGACCCCTCCCGGAACACCGCAGCATAATGGTGTGTCTGAAAGGAGGAATCGGACTCTGTTGGACATGGTCCGATCCATGATGGGGTTTACAGTTTTGCCCTTATCATTTTGGGGTTATGCACTTGAGACCGCTTGTTATATTCTTAATAGAGTTCCCAGTAAATCTGTGACTAAAACTCCATATGAGATATGGACCGGTCAAAAGCCTGTACTCTCTCACCTTAAAGTTTGGGGGTCTCCAGCCTACGTCCGTCGTTTGAAAGCAGATAAACTGGAAGCTAGGTCGGAAGAATGTCTTTTTGTCGGCTACCCAAAAGAAACCAAAGGGTATTATTTCTACCAGGTTAATGAACAAAGGTTGTTCGTCAGCAATAGAGCTGTCTTCTTGGAGAAGAAATTTCTTGGTGAAAGAACGAACAGCTCTAAGGTTGAGCTTGATGAAGTTCAACAGGTAGAGGATCAGACAACTAGAACTGAACCGTTAGAGTCTGATTTGATTGGATCAAACTCAGAACCCATTAAGGTTGCACCCGTTAGGCGATCCGGTAGAGTACCGCATCAACCGGATAGATACTATGGTTTTCTTGTCCGGGACGATGATCCCATTGGTCTCGATGAGAACGATGAGGATCCCGTCACCTATATGGATGCTATGCAAAGGTCTGACTCTGATAAATGGCTTGGAGCCATGGAATCTGAAATGGAGTCCATGAAGGTCAATGATGTATGGACATTGGTTGACCCACCCGAAGGATTTAAACCCATAGGGTGTAAGTGGATTTTCAAACGGAAAAGAGGCGCAGACGGAAAGGTGGAAACCTATAAAGCTCGTCTGGTTGCCCAGGGATTTCGTCAGTGTTATGGTATTGACTATGACGAAACGTTTTCGCCTGTGGCAATGCTGAAATCCATTCGGATCATGCTTGCGATTGCGGCCCATCTGGACTTTGAGATCTGGCAGATGGATGTTAAAACCGCTTTTCTAAATGGAGATTTAGAGGAACAGGTGTATATGATACAGCCTGAAGGTTTTATTTCTGCAGATGAGTCTAAGGTGTGTAGGCTGCAAAAGTCCATATATGGACTAAAGCAGGCATCTCGGAGTTGGAACATTCGTTTTGACAGGGTTATCAAAACTTATGGCTTCGTTAAGAACGAAGAGGAACCTTGCATATACAAATGGACTAATGGTACGGTAGTCTTATTTCTTGTACTGTATGTGGATGATATTCTCCTAATAGGGAATGACATTGCTGCACTACAGGGAGTAAAAATATGGCTTTCATCACAATTCTCCATGAAGGATTTGGGAGAAGCATCCTACATCCTTGGGATGAAGATCTATAGAGATAGATCTAGGAGGTTGCTCGGTCTGTCCCAATCCATGTACATAAATACTGTGCTGAAACGTTTCAGCATGAAAAATTCCAAGAAAGGCTATCTTCCGATAGGTCATGGAATTACTCTTTCTAAAGGAGATTGCCCCACAACTCCCCAAGAAAGAGAGCGTATGAGTAGAATTCCATATGCCTCTGCTGTGGGATCTATTATGTATGCTATGACTTGTACTAGACCAGATGTGGCGTATTCACTAGGAGTAGTGAGTAGGTACCAATCTGACCCAGGAGAAAGCCACTGGAAAGTTGTAAAGACTATCCTCAAGTATTTGAGAAATACTAAGGATAAGTGGCTTGTTTATGGAGATACTGAGTTGAGACTTGTCGGTTATACCGATTCAAGTTTTCAATCAGACCGTGATGATAGCAAGTCTGTGTCTGGTTATGTTTTTACCCTGTGTGGTGGGGCTGTCTGTTGGAAGAGTTCCAAGCAGACTACTATAGCGGACTCTGTGTGCGAGGCGGAGTACATTGCGGCATCGGATGCGGCAAAGGAAGCTGTGTGGCTGCGGAAGTTCATTGCTGAGCTCGGAGTTGCACCCTCCCTTAGTGGACCAGTCCTTGTCTATTCGGATAGCACTGGTGCCATTGCTCAGGCCAAGGAACCAAGAGCTCACCAGCGCACCAAGCACATTCTGCGCAGATATCACCTGGTTCGTGAGATAGTAGAACGAGGTGACGTTGATCTTCAAAAGATTGACGGGAAGGATAACTTAGCCGACCCCTTCACTAAGGCCCTCAGTGTAAAGGAGTTTGACCATCATTACTTGAAGATGGGTATACGATACTGTACTGATTGGCTTTAGTTAAAGTGGGAGTTGTTGGAAATTATGTCCTAAATCCAATCAATTGTTGATTGTAAATGTATTTGAATCAATTATAAATAACATGGTATTTATTCATCACCAGAACATCTTCACAAACTCCGATGTGATGAAGTCCTTAGGACTGCTTTGTGTAATGAAATATGATTTTGTCACACAGGTCCTTAAATGTTCATGACCGTATGATATACTATTAATAGGACGATAGTATTATCGGGCGTAGGTCATTGTGTATCATATTTGTTGGTTGTCTTCCAAACCAAAGAGTATAGAGATACTAGTATGGTATACAGGTGAATGGTAGTGTACGTTCACTGAACGTGACCAATTGACAGACTCTCTCTTGTCAAGAGTTGTTCCGAGTGGATATGGGTATATGTATCCTTTAGACCTGAGATTGCAACCGGTGGCTTGCAAGCAACTCACTGTACTTTGGTGCCGGACTACCTGAATTTCTAATCCAGCGACGAAAGGTTTCTGGGTCCAGTCAAGTACTTGTGGTAGTCAGTTGCAGATCAAGATGGGATTGACCTCCCTTAGAAATAAGGGTGAATGCCTTGTGTTTTCAATTAAGTAGTACCCTGGCCAGGAAAAGTCAAATCACTATCACTTGACTTATTGAATTGAAACATATTTCCGGATGGATCGTTTCAGGGTAGACAGACTCTAAACCCATCCTGGGCATTTTCTGGTCAAGAGGATGAATTATGCAGTAACCATAGTCCATAGGTTCTAGAATGTTGCTTTGCATCTATTCGGCCTATCCGGTCGTCGGGTCCCATTGCTAGATGGTTACTTCGATTAGTGCAGGAAGTGTTCTTGTACTACCGGCTTAGGTTCGAACCTGTGAGGTCACACGCTTAGAAGTTTCTGGATTGATCAAATGGCTGATTGACGATTGAGAATCGTCTAGAGGTAAAATAGTCAATGTGATTGACTGATTGCCCTAAGCAATTGTTGCTTGGAGAAGTTAATTGGTGATTAGATCACTGATTAGACTCAATTTGATTGAGTAATAGAGATTGGGCTTGACCAAATTCAAATATGATTTGAAGTTGGTAAAACCGTAATTGACACCAAAATTGGTTTGGTGAAAATGTCTAATTTGCCCCAACCAAATCAGATTTGGCTTGAGTCAATTTGGATTAAAATCAATTATGATCCTAGTATGACTAGGACTTCCTTCCCTATGTGGGACCCACATACTGTATGTGGGACCCACGTCCTGCCTAGGTGGGACCCACATACTGTATGTGGGACCCATGTCCTGCTTAGGTGGGACCCACATACTGTATGTGGGACCCACATCCCGGCCACCTCACCCCTTTGCATGCGTGACACGTGGCGGAGCAGGACACCTCTTTTGCTTGCATGCGTGACACGTGGTGGAGCAGGACACCTCTTTTGCTTGCATGTGTGACATGTGGCGGGCCTGGACACCTCACACTCCTCCTGATGTCATCCATGACCTCATCTGCCTCATGAGGTCATCCATGACATCGCCCTCCAGGCCACCTCACCCCTTTGCATGCGTGACACGTGGCTGAGCAGGACATCTCTCTTCCTTGCATGTGTGACATGTGTCCTGGCAGGACACCTCACAGGACACCTCATAGGGACACCTCACCTTCTTCTTGGCCTATAAATAGGCCACCCCTCTTCCTTCTTCCTAACACATGGAGAGCACCAGAGAAAGAGAGTGAGAGGAGAGAGTAGTTCTGAAGGTGAAAGCCCAAGAAGGAGTTCTTGAGCTGTGAAGGTCCATCTTCTTCCTTCTCCCTTTCAGCCAACCTTCTGCCTCCCTGCGAGCTAGCACTCTCCGGAAAGCTGATCATTCCGGAGCTTCGCGTGGACGAGTCATCGAGGCCGGACGCTTGTGCGGCTGCGAAGCATCCTTGAAGGAACCTCCTTCTAAAGGTAAGAGATCTGATCTCTTTTATGGTTGAGATATGATCTCAATCTTCAAATCACAAGAAATTGTGATTTATGCATATTGATTTGAATTACACAATCCTCGGGATCTGAGGGCTTTGTGATATATGGTGTCAAAGCAAAGGATTAGTGGAGACTATCCGATTCTCGGGAACTCTCACGCGTGATCGTGTGACGAAGCGTGGCTCTCCACCCGGGGGCTCATATGATGAGTGCTTTGATAGGCACGCGCGGGTGTCACCCTATGTATTGGGACTGAGCCTGCGCCACATGTGATGTGCAGTTGAAGACTGTCTTCGACTGGTACCAGAGTTAAAATATCTAAAATATCAAGCATGTTTTTGGTTAAAATGTTTAACCCGTTCTTTCCGCATAAAAATTTTTTGAAATTCATGCTTAGCCCTCTGCACGCACACCATCAAGATTGACTGCAATAGGTTCACTGTAGGAGTAGGGTATGCACCTATATGGAATCTATCGACCATGGAAGATAAGAAGAGATCCTATGTGATTTATAAGACTGAGTTCGTAAGACCTCGGCCGGGGCAGTAAAAATAGTGAAGAAAGAGTTTTCCACTCTCGAGCTTAAGTCAAATAAATCTTGACATATGACAGACGATGGGGTTTAACGAGTTGTCCATGACCTCCGTCCTGTAGAGATCTACGATAGTAGGACTGTATCACACAATAACTGCACCTAGAGATTAATTATTCCATTTTGCTAGGTAGCCACTACATGCTGCTAGGTGTCACTGGTGGATGGTGAGACTCACAGAAAATATCTCGATGGTCGATAAACCCTAATGAGTTGAGTTGGAATCGTTCCAACCCATTGAAAGAAGTTTTCAATGATATTGTGATAGAGATTGCAATATATCTTACTACCAGTCAGAATAGAACCTATGGGGTCACACACATTAGAGGCATTGACTGATCCGATAGCTGAATCATGATTATGAATCACAAATAATCAATTCGATTGATGATCAGTTGAAGAAGGAACAATGGAAATTAGTTAATTGGACTTAAACACGAATCCTGGATTCCGGGAGTCCTAATTGGATTAGGACTGAAAATCCTACTTGGACTAGGACTGGGAGTCCTACTTGGAGTAGGATTCCTATAATCCTAATTAGATTAGGATTTTGAATTCAATATGGATTCCTACTTAGAATAGGATTCCTAGAAGTCCTAATTAGATTAGGACTTCGGATTCAAATAAGAGTCCCAATTGGATTAGGACTAAAATTGAATAAGTCCTAATTGGATTAAAATTTCTTAAGTTTCAATTAATTGTTAATCTAATATGACTCCTAATTGGATTAGGATTGAAGAGTTCAATTGAGTCATGATTCATTGAGTTCTAATTGGATTAGGACATTGCATTGATCAAACCCAAAATTGGTTCACCCTTGGACTAAGCCTAATTAGATTAGGGCTTAGCCACATTAGGGCATCCCAATCCTCCTTAGAGGAGGATTAGGGTTAACCATCAGGGAGGGGCATGCGCCCCTCCCCCTTTTTCATCCGGGTGCCGATTGACTTATTTCCATCCATATCAAATTTCTTTAGCATCTCCTTGATGTACTTAACTTGATTGATGAAAATTCCTTCCTTAGATTGTCTGATTTGAAGTCCAAGGAAATAGTTCAGCTCTCCCATCATGCTCAAATCAAATTCACTCTGCATTAATTCAGCAAACTCTTCGCAAAGATGATTGTTAGTAGCACCGAAAATAATATCATCTACATAAATCTGCACTATTAACATATCTTTGCTTTTCTTTTTCAAAAACAAGGTTGTATCAAAATTCTCTCTAGAAAATTCATGATCTAATAGAAATTTGCTAAGTCTTTCATACCATGCTCTAGGAGCTTGTTTTAGACCATAAAGTGCTTTATTTAATTTGTAAATATGGTTAGGGTATTGAAGATTTTCAAAATTAGGTGGTTGTTCTACATAAACCTCCTCATTAATATACCCATTTAAGAAAGCACTCATTACATCCATTTGAAATAACTTGAAGTCTTTATAACATGCAAATGCTAGTAACAATCTAATTGCCTCAAATCTAGCCACAGGAGCAAAGATCTCATCAAAGTCTAAACATTCTTCTTGATTATACCCCTTTGCTACTAGTCTAGCCTTGTTCCTAATCACAACTCCATTTTCATCAAGCATATTTTTGTACACCCATTTAGTTCCAATTATTGAGTATTCAGAGGATCTTTCAACTAAGTTCCATATATTGTTTCTTGTAAATTGATTAAGTTCCTCTTGCATAGCATTTATCCAATTTACATCATTTTCAGCTTTTTCAATGTTTTTAGGTTCTAAATATGATACAAATGCAAGATGATTATTTAAGTTCCTAAGAGAAGCTCTAGTTCTAACAGGTTGAAATGGATCATCTAAGATTAACTCTTTAGGATGACCGTAAGCATACCTCCAAGCCTTTGTAAGCCCATGATCAGCAATTACCTCTTGGCTTGTTGAAGTCTCTTCAATTTGCTACGGTTCATCCTCTTGCAAGGTCATGTCATCCATCTTTTCTTCAAGTATCCTTGCATCATCATCAAAAGCTACTCTCTTGTTAGAGGAAGTATCATTAGTCTCATCAAAAATAACATGAATAGATTCTTCAATAATAAGAGTTCTTTTGTTGAAAACTCTATATGCCCTACTTGATGTAGAGTATCCCAAAAAAATACCTTCATCAGATTTGGAATCAAATTTGCCTAATTTATCTTTACCATTATTATGAATGAAACACCTACAACCAAAAACATGAAAGTAGTTTACTTTGGGTTTTCTATCTCTCCAAAGTTCATAAGGTGTTTTCTTTATAATTGGTCTCAACAAAACTCTATTTAAAATATAACATGATGTGTTAATAGCTTCAGCCCAAAAGTACTTTGGGAGATCACTTTCACACAACATGGTCCTAGTCATTTCTTTTAGGGTTCTATTCTTTCTTTTTACTACTCCATTTTGTTGTGGAGTCCTAGGTGCAGCAAAATTATGAGTTATCCTCTTTTTACTACAGAATTTTTCAAAGAGATGATTTTCAAATTCTATTTCATGATCACTTCTAATAGCTATAACTGAAGTATCTTTTACATTAGTTACTTCCTTATATAATTTCTTAAATACTGAAAATGCTTCCTCTTTATGGGCTAAAAACATGATCCATGTGTATCTAGAAAAATCATCTACTATGACAAGACCATACTTCTTTCCACCAAGGCTTGTGGTCCTAGTTGGTCCAAAGAGATCCATGTGAAGTAGCTCAAGAGGTCTAGTAGTAGAAATACAGTTTATAGACTTAAAAGAACTTCTAGATTATTTGCCAAATTGACACGCTCTACAAATTTTATTTTTCTCAAATTTCAGCTTTGGCAAACCAATCACAGAATCTCTTTTAATTAATTTAGACAGTGTATCCATACTTGCGTGACCTAATTTATGATGCCATAACCAACTTGCCACATTGAGCTTAGTATCATTAGCTACTAAGCAGCGGCTGTTTTTAGCAAGATCATCAAGATTTTACTATATAAACATTGCCACGTCTTAGTCCTTTGAAAACTAAGCTATTGTCAATTGAATTGATTATGATGCATAAAGATGACTAATACAAAACATCAAAACCACTATCACATAATTGACTAACGCTAAGTAAATTATGCTTAAGACCATCTACAAACCGAACATTATCAATAAGGGTTGAATGTGTGATTTGTATTTTACCGATACCAATGATGTGACCTTGGTTATTGTCTCCAAAAATCACCGCACCTCCTTTCTTAGATTCTAGGGGAAAGAATTGCTCCTTGTCACCCATCATAGGTCTTGAGCAGCCACTATCCAAGTACCAATAGTGTTTATTAAGCTTGGTTGCAAGACACTCCTATACAAAGAAATCATACAGTCTTAGGTACCCAAGTTTTCTTGGATCCTTCAAGGTTTGCTATGTTAGTTCCTTTTGGAACCCAAACCTTTTTAATCTTTCTTTTATTTTCTGTTTTTCTATAGTTGCATACATTAGCTTTATGTCCTACTCTACCGCAACAAAAATAGGTTCATCTTTAGCTTCACTTTCACTAGCTTTTACAAAGAAGTTTTTAAGAAATTTCTGTTTGTTCTTAGGCTTAAACCCTAACTCGGCTCTATTAAACACAGCTCTTTGACTATTAAGAATCATTTCTAGTTTTTCAGAGCTATAAGTAAACTTCTCAACAATAGGCTTATATTTTTCAAGTTCTTTTGTTAAGCCCAATTTTTCTGTTTTTAGTAGGTGTAGATCTTTTGTAAAGTTATCTTTTAAAGTTTGATTGGTATTTTTTAAAACAAAAATTTCCTTTGTTAATCCTTCCTTTTTTTTAATTAAGATTTCTGTTTTTAGTTTCAGTATTTTATTGTTAGTTTCAAGCTCTAAGTTTTCCTTAGTTCGATTTTTTTTATTCTTAGCTAGCTTTTCTGTCTTATACATATGGGTTTGATTAGATAACTTTAATTCTTTGTTTCTAATGGTTAGTGCTCTATATTCATCCATTAACTCATTAAAAGCATCACATAATTCTATAAAAGTAAAATCTAAATGGTTTTCAGTACTTACCTCATCCTCATTGGCCATAAGGCAGAAATTGGCCTTCTCCTCTTGTTCCTCTTCCGATGATGATGATGACTTATCGGAGTCAGTCCAGGTGGTGAGAAGAGCTTTCTTCTTCTTGTGCTTGTTGATCTTCTTCAGCAAGGGGCAGTCGGCTCTAAAATGATCCGACTTCTTGCATTCGTAGCATCTGATTCCCTCACTTTCCTTTTCCTTACCTTTATCCTTATTAAAGGAACTCGAAGGAAATCTCTTCTTATGGAAGGGCTTCTCCCTATTGATGAATCTTCGGAATTTTCGCACAAGGAGAGTCTCTTCTTCATCTTCCTCATTGTCTTCTTCTTCACTACTGCTATTGCAAGAAAGATTTTTGTTAGAAGAAGTAGACTTGAGGGCAATTACCTTTTTCTTATGGGAGGATTCTTCTTGTGTTGTTTCATCGTGAGCTCATGCGTCATTAGAGATCCAAGAAGCTCCTCGAGTGGCAGCGTGTTCAAATGTTTTGCTTCTTGGATTGCCGTGACCTTGGCTTCCCATGACCTTGATAAAGAGCGAAGAATCTTCCTGATAAGATCACTGTTAGTATAACTTTTGCCAAGGCTTTTTAAACCATTGACAATATCAGTAAATCTGGTGAACATGCAAGTGATGGTTTCATTAGATTCCACTTTAAATAGCTCATATTTATGAACTGGCATGTTGATTTCAGACTCTTTGACTTGATTTGTACCCTCGTGGGTAACCTCAAGCCTATCCCAGATTTCTTTGGCAGAATTACAGGTGGAGATCCTATTGAATTCATTAGGATCCAAGGCAAAATAAAGAACATTTATTGCTTTGGCATTTAGTTGTACCTTTCTTCTATCGTTATCATCCCAATTTTTTTCAAGCTTGGGTATAGCAATGTTATCAACATAGATAGAAGGAATATATGGTCCATTAACTATGATGCTCCAAACATCATAATCTTGGGCTTGAATAAATATTCTCATTCTAGCCTTCCAATAGGTATAGTTAGCTCCATTGAACAATGGAGGCCTATTGGTGGATTGCCCCTCCCTAAGGGAAGATCCAAAAGGGGTTGTCATCTTAATCTTTTACTCTTTTAAAAGATTGGAACACCAATCGATATGAGAGCACCTGCTCTGATACCACTTGTTGCCCAAGGAGACAATCCAAGAGGAGAGGGTGAATTGGGTTTTGATTAAATATTGATCAATTAAAAATTAGATGAGTGATTAACTAAATCTATTGCAAGTGGATTAGTTAGATCACTAGATGCAATAAGTGAAGAGAGAGAAAGAGACAAAGACTAATACAAACACAGAGAGGTTTATAGTAGTTCAAAGCCAACACTTGCTTCCACGTCCACTTTCCAAGCCTCACTTGAGAGTTCACTATAATCCCTAGGATTACAGCCGGTTGTTTTGCAAGCTCATAACTAAACTTGTTGTTTTCACGAGATCGCAACGAACTCGGTCGGTTTTGATAGGCTCGCCGACTCGAACCAAACGATTGTTTTTCCGGGGTGACAATCAAACTCAGTTGGTTTTTTCCGGTTCACCAACCACAATCTTACACCGTTGGTTTTATCTTTAGCTCACCAACAAACCTTACAACCCTTGATTCAATTTTCTAATTGAATCAAGTACAAAAAGCAAGAGTTTAAAGTTCACAAGTAGAGCTTCTAAAAAGCAAATATTAAACAATATAAACAAGATTAACTTAGAAGCCCTTAAACAAATTTGAGATGAGGAAGTGCGGCTTCTCGATTTCTGAGTCTCCTCTTGAATGAGTTGGAGGATGGAGAACAGTCGGTAGAGCTTTGAATGCGAAGGAAACATTTTTGGTTTGAGTTGAATGCACTTCTCCCTTCTCTTACTTGGATTCAATCTTGAGAAGCTTTTGGTGGTTGAAAATCTTTAATGCTCAAATGGAATAACTCTCTTCTTGTCTACTACTGTTCACTCTAGCTATTTAAGTGATTCCCTTCGAAAAATAGCCATTAGAGAGGAGATATGAGCCGTTCTGATCCGTCTGCACATTCTGACAATGTATCCGTTGGGATCGGAGTCGGCTCGCGCGATCTGGAGTCGACTCGGCTGTTACTGGTGTTGACTCGCACTTTACTGGAGATGACTCGGCCACTGTTCCAAATTTGAATTAAAGTGCATGCCTTGTCCTGGGGTTGACTCGGACCAAACTGGAGTCGACTCATCAACAGCTGGAGATGACTCGGGCACTTCGGGGTCGGCTCGTTCTCAGGGTTCCAGAAATCCAACTTTCTGTATTTCTCTCACGAGTCGACTCGGCCAAACTAGGAGTCGACTCGGATGACTTCGGAGACGACTCTGGAACACCTGGAGTCAACTCGTTCACAGGGTCCCCAAAACTGATTCTCTGCCTTTCAGACTGCTTTCCTCTGGAAGTCGACTCAGAAAAACTGGAAGTCGACTCGCGCTTTACTGGAGATGACTCTAAGTCTTCGCGAGTCGGCTCACTGACACGGTCTCAAAAACTAACGTTCTGTCATTTTGTCTGCTTCCCTTTGGAGTCGACTCGGGACCATTTGGAGTCGACTCGCCAAGCATCAGAGTCGACTCGCAACCTTTTGGAGTCGACTCGCTAACAGGATCTAAAATCCATCGTTCTGTCTTTCTGTCTGTTCTCAGTCGGAGTTGATTCAGAGAGTCCCGGAGTCGGCTCGAGCTTTTGCCAGAAACTTCAAGTGTCCTGGAGTCGACTCGCAAAGTTCAGGAGTCGACTCGTGATGCAGACTTTGGTTCAAATAGAGTTCAATACTTAACCAAAATACTCTGAACCAAAGCTCAAGGCACTTAGACAGAAATTCATAAAGATTTACCTGAAACACTAGATTGAATTCATTAGAACAATATAAGACATACTCAAATGCTTTGAGCTCATCAAAATCAATTAGAGAATACTCAATCACTCGACAAGTACCTCATCTCAACCACTTCTACAATAATTTCTGAATAATACTTAACTGTGTGCACAGTTCATTTAACTATATTCACAGACAAAATATCTGTGTTCTAAAGCACATATACTGTGTGCAGAGATAGTTTTATTGTGTACACAGATAAACTAAATGTGTTCTTTGGTATATCATAAGTCTTCAAGTTTAAATGAACTTTGTACGATGCTGGATTAGGTGTTCACTACTTCATTTTGGGATGTGCCTATCTAGATTGAGTGTTGATAAGTTTTAGTACCTCACCTCAACCACTTCTACTACAATTTCCTAATAACACTTAACTGTGTGCACAATTTATTTAACTATATTCGCAGACAAAATATCTGTGTTCCGAAGCACATATACTGTGTGCAGAGATAGTTTTACTATGTTTACAGATAAACTAACTATGTACTGGGGTATATTATCAGTCTTCAAATTTAATGAACTTTGTGCGATGCTCGATTAGGTGTTCACTGCTTCATTTTGGGATGTACCAATCTACATTGAGTGTTGATAAGTTTTAGTACCTCATCTCAACCACTTCTACAACAATTTTCTTATAACACCTAACTGTGTGCACATTTTATTTAACTGTGTTCGCAGACAAAATATCTGTGTTCCGAAGCACATATACTGTGTGCAGAGATAGTTTTACTGTGTGCACACATAAACTAACTATGTTCCAGGGTATATTAATAGTCTTCAAATTTAAATGAACTTCGTGCGATGCTAAATTAGGTGTTCACTACTTCATTTTAGGATGTGCCAATCTAGATTGAGTGTTGATAAGTTTTAGTACCTCATCTCAACCACTTCTACAACAATTTTCTAATAACACTTAACTGTGTGCACAGTTCATTTAACTATGTTCGCAGACAAAATATCTGTATTCTGGTTTCAGAATACTGTGTGCAGAGATAGTTTTACTGTGTGCAAAGATTAACTAACTGTGTTCCGGGGTATATTATCAGTCTTTCAATTTAAATAAACTTCGTGCAATGCTAGATTAGGTGTTCATGCTTCATTTTGAGATGCTTCAATTTAAATATCTTATCTCAACCACTTCTACAATAGTTTTCTAATAATACTTTACTGTGTGCACAGTTCTATTAACTATGTTCTCTGACAAAATATATGTGATCCCAAACTGTGTACGCAGACGATGTTCTGAAATTTCAGCATGCCGGTCGAAGCACGAGATTACTCTACTAACTACAATTGATAAACAAAAAATTAAATTGTTTACTTCTTTGAAATTGAATTACAGTAATTACATTAAATCCAATGCAATCTTCACAAGGGTACATTAGCAAGGGACACAAGATCATATGCATAGAACACGTTCCCTTCAAACTGATCTCCATGATCTCTGAATTATATGGCTTCCGACCTGGAAAAACAATAAGAATAAGAATACAACTATGTGGCTTTGCGTGCCATAGGATTGTAAATGTTTGCCATGGTGTGCCAATGGTTGATTAAATGGATGTCAATATATATTCACTGGATAATTGTGTATTATTAACTGTTTTCAAGAATTTGTTAACTGCATGCCGGTTTCACTCAACTGCGTGCGAGATTCTATTTATATGTGTACAAAGTTGATTTAAATGTGTTCCATGCTTTATTACCTATCTTCCAAGCATATTGAACTGTGTCTAGAGAAGAATTGAATGTGACCAAGGATTTAACCGTGTTTTCGAACAATGCTTAACTGTGAATGAAATTCAACGAGAGGAGGGGATCGGAGACAGACGAATCAAAATTTAACCAAAAAGATCCTTCACCCTTCTGGTGCCACTGGCCTCACGGGAGGAGAAAATAAAAGACAAGAAAAAAAAAGAAAAAAAAAGAAGAATAGGAAAGAAAAAGAAGAAAAAAAGAAAAAATAATAAATAAATGCATAAATATATATATATATATATATATATGAATGAATGCATGAATAAATAAATAAATAAATATTATATTGTAATAAAATAAAATAGTTATAAATAAATAAATAAACCCATTGCAGTCAGGGCCCCTCCTGTGGCCACCATGGCCCGACACCTTTCTAGCGCCACGGGCCTCACAGGAGGAGAAAATAGAAGAAAATAAAAAAAAGAAAAGAAAAGAAAAGCAGAAAAGGAAAGAAAAAGAAGAAAATAAAAAAAAATAAAAAAAAAGAAAAAAAAAGAAAAATAGTTAGGTAAGCTTGGCACCAAATGCATGGCACACATTTAAGTAAGCTTGGCACGCAGTTAATCAATATTTGAACACTAGGACACAGTTAAATTTTCTCGGGACAGTTAAATAAGCTTGAAACACACATAATCTAGCCTAGCACAGAGTTAAATCTTTTTGGTACACAGTTAAATAAGCTTAATTGTGTACTAAAAAGACTTAATTGTGTGCAAAGAAAATTTAACTGTGTGCAGAACAAACTTAATTGTATACTAAAAAGACTTAACTGTATGCAGAAAAGATTTAACTATGTTCCAAAATGATTTAACTGTATGCTAGACTAGATTAAGTGTATTCCAAGCTTATTTAACTGTGTGCCAGATTAGATTAAGTGTTCAAACATTGATTAGCTACATGTCAAACTTACTTAAATGTGTGCCACGTGTTTGGTGCCAAGCTTACTTAACTATTTTTCTTTTCTTTCTTTTTTTCCTTCTTTTCTTTTCTTTTCTTTTCTTCTTTTTTTTTCCTTTTCTTCTTTTTCTTTCTTTTCTTTTCTTCTTTTTTTTCTTTTCTTCTATTTTCTCCTCCTGTGAAGCCGGTAGCGCCAGAAGTGGGTCGGGCCATGGCGCCCACAGGTGGAGGCCCGACCGCAACGACCACAGGAGGAGGCCCGGCAGCGGCAGCTTTATTTATTTTATTATTTATTTATTTATTATTTTATTTTATTACAATATATTATTTATTTATTTATTAGTTCATTCATGTAAATATAAATATTTATTTATAAATTTATTTATTTATTTATTTATTTCTTTTTTTTCTTCTTTTTTTTTCTTTTTTTTCTTTTTTTCTTCCTTTTTTTCTTTTCTTTCTCTTTTTTTTGCCTTCTCTTCTTTCCTTCTTCTTCTTTCTTCTTTCTTCTCCTCCCGCAAGCCAGAGGCGCTGGAAGTGGGTCGAGCCATGGCGGCCGTAGGAGGGGTCACGGGAGGAGGTCGGGCCCCCGCTAGCGGCGGCCGTAGCTGGCCAGCAAAGAACTCCTCTCCTCTCGTGAGGTCAGCAGTGCCGGAAAGGGGACGGGTCGCGGCGTACGCTAGAGGAGGGCGGGTCGTGGCCGGCGATAGCCGCAGGATGCGGGAGGATGCGGGAGGTCAACGGCGGTTACCGTTGCAAGAAAAAAATTTGCCGACGCTTTTTTGTAGCGTCGGCAATATAGAGTCGCCAAAACCCTTTATTGTTGTAGTGTTCCCACCATGGAAGCGGGGGTGGAGGCATTCTCGGCGGCCCAGCCATGGGAGGGGGCGAGCTGGGGCGGTCGGCGGCAGCCGCGGTTAGCCATTTTCTTCTTCTTCTTCAAGGGGATGGGAGATCAGGAGGGACGGGGGCATTTTGAAATTTTTTAAAAAAATAAAAGGGGCTCAGGACCGAAAATTACAATTAAGAAAGGTTCTAGACAAGATGTTTTTGTCAGCAAGGACTTTTGTTACAGAGGTGTCATTTGAAGGATGGGAAAGTAATTTCTTCTAAAAATTATCCAACTGTCTTTCACCTTTCATTGTGGCTTCATTCTATGGCACAGTACAGAATGCAAATACGTAGGGGCAGCAACAACACAGCACAACAGCTGAGTGATTTTTTTAGTTATATTATTGAGCTTTACTTAAGCATTTTTATAATTTCGCGTGAGATCTTTTTGTACTTTTACTAAAGCATTTACGTAATTTCAGCTTGCCAGCAATGAACGACTTCACAATCACACCATAAAAAGCTATGCGATAGCCAACTCCTTCAATTTCTCCAACATGTCCACCATAAATTTCTCCTGCACCTCCTCATCCATCAAGAACTCCTTCAATTTCCTATGATTCTCTCTCACTCTCCTTCCACTCTCTTCTCCAGTCTCCGTCATCACCTTCCTCACAGCCTTGCACACTCCCTCCCTTCCAAATACCCCATCCTCCCCTCTCCTCTCTACCTCCACTCCTATCTCCAAATCTCTGGCAAACAACGCTGCGTTCAAGTACTGATCCCCCTTCTGTGGCAGCATCACCAGCTGGCACCCTGCCATCACCCCCTCCATCACCGAGCTCATCCCGGCATGACACACGAAGCACCCTACACTCTTGTGCCTTAAAATGTGTTGCTGTTGCACCCACCCTCTATGCAACACTCCTCTCCCTTTTACCCTCTCCCCGAACCCCTCCGGCAGCTTCCTCCTCAGCTCCTCCTCCTCTTCTCTTCCTTCACTATTCTTGGGAAAGTTCAGCACCACAAAAAAGGGTAGCCCAGTCATCTCGAGCCCTAACACCAACTCCTTCACTCCCTCATCACTTAAGAATGTCTCGCTCCCAAAGGAGCTAAACACGACGGATTCCTCCGGGAAACCATCCAGCCATCTTGCCCGCCGTTCTTCTAGCTCCCCCGAGGGTGGCTCGGGCACAAGCGGACCGGCGAGGAGGAAGGGTTTCTGGAACTGGGACTCAACGTAAGCGATGTACTGGCCTTCAAGCTCCATGCATGTTTTGGCGACAACGGCGGTGCAGCCATCCAAGCAGGCGACCACGCGGTCGTAAACACACGGACCATTGTCGAACCTCTTGAAAAGGTAGAGGAAGTCGGCCGCTTGGTAGGACGGGATGGTGCTGACCGAGGAGGTGGAGGGGAAGCCGTCAGGAGGGTTCTTCAGGTCGTCGACGGAGGGGTTGGGGCCATGGAGGCGGCGGGAGGGGACGATGTTGTACGCTGCGCAGATGGTGGCGAAGATAGAGAAGTGGAGGGACTTGATGCCCATGGAGTGGGCAAGGGAGGGGAGCCACTGCATTGCGAAGTCAAAGAAGACAAAGTGGGGCCGGAGATGGCGGAGGAGGGACTCTACCTGGGGCTTGGTGAGGTCGACGGCGAGCTTCAGGAGCTCGGCAGCAGCAGGGGTCATGTCGGCGGTGCTGGTGGCGTCGGCAGGGAGGCCGGGGACCTGAGGGAGGTCGAGAGGGATGATGGCTATGGAATGGTCGGAGGGGAGGAGGGTGGCGATGCGGGGAATGTTGCCGGCGATGGAGAGGAAGCTGATCCGGATGGCGGCGCCGCCGGTGGTGGAGAGCTTGCGGGCTAGCTGGATGAAGGGGCTGATGTGGCCAAAGGCTGGCCAGGGGAAGAGCAGCACATGGAGGGGGCTGTTGGTTGCAGTGCCCCCCATGGCTGTTTGGATGGTGTTGGGATGCAATGGTTTTTGTGGAGCGGCGAAGCAGGTCTCATGCAATTATTGTGTGTGTGTGTGTGTGTTTTTTTTTTTTTTGCGCTAGAGCATGCATTTATTGTTTGCCCATTAAAAAAGATGCAGACAGGGGAGAATTTATGTGATCCTCAGAGCTCGAACGTGGAGAAATGTGATCCTCAGCGCTAGTTCGTGCACGAGAACCACAAATCTGCGGGTGACTCAAAGCTTCCAATTTAATTGTAGATGCTGACGGATGCTTAAGTCTACATCAACCTTTACAATATCCAGAAAACAACAATATTTCTTTATCAGCATATATTAAAAATATCATTAATTTAAATTTTATTAGATATTTTATAGTTATGAGATATTTAAAAGGAAAAATTATGTGGCGGTCCAAATTTAGACCCGGCCATAACAAATAGTCCCTGTTGACCGCTTTTATAACAAGCGGTTCATTGACATTTCGAAATGCCATAAGGAGACCAAAATACCCCTGACCCTTCCAATCTTCCGCCTTTCCTCGTATACTTCTCTATTCATTTGAACTGAAGCCCAATTTCTCTTCACTGATTCTAGCCCTCGTTTCGTCCCCAAAGTTATTATCCTAATCCTCTCTTCGAACAAAAAAAAATCCTCTTCTTCTCGCCCGATTCCACTTAATTTTTACGTCCCGGTTTCAAACCCTACAACTGCAAACTGTATTCCACCGGTATTCGATCTTTCTCTTTTCCTCTGTTAAGCCGTTCTCCTCATAGAAAAGGAGAACCCTTCCGACTCGATTTTTCGGAGCAAGAAGAGATTTTCTATCCGGCCTAGGAGTCGACCTTCAAACCGACTTCGCCCTATTCGTTTGTAGTGGAAGTTTTGGTCGACATTGCTCTCTCCAATCTTTCCTGAGGCGTCTCTGCATTAGTTCAACAGATTTGTCAACCATTGCCACATACTTTCTCCAATAAATTTTTTGAACACCAACATGATCTGCAGTATTGTAGGGCATTACTTTTTAAATTGTGGGAATGGTTAGGATTTTCCGAATTAATGGACAGAGAGGTTGTGGTAGCACATTTAAGATATTTGTTATGGAAAAATATGACTATTCCGTGCTAATTGTGTTCTTTGTTATAGTTTTTATGATTCATTTTGAGTTGATATTATTCATTTTTTTAAAACTATATTTATGATGCAGACATCTTAGATGGCCCTAAAGCAGATTACAGGCAAAAAACCTGATGTTGGCCCCAGTAATATGGTCAATTGAAGGTTTTACTTCACCCACTTTGTAAGTTTTATGGACATCCTAATTCCGTGTAGGTCTTGTAAATAGAAAGATAGGATAAGTGGCACTCCTTTTGAGCACATGCTAGGTCTACCATATATAAAATAGAGTAGGCCTGTGTTGGACATGTTGCTCTTCTTTTGGGATAATGTTGAGAAAGATTTTTGGTTTGGTAGGGTTCTAGTGCCTTTTGTAGGGATTGATTTGGCATTAATCATTGGTTTGAGTGCCATGGGTAATGAGGTGGAACTGCATAGGAAGAGGAGGATTATGTCTGACCTCATCATCTGGTTTTTTGAGGATGACCACAAAAAAGCCGATGGACATGCAATTAAAAATAGATTACAATACCTTGTTGGTAAGATCGGACGATAAGATGTGGAGGATTTCATAAAATTATGGGCTTTATATCTCTTTGGGACTATCCTCTTTCCAACCGTACACTACTATGTTCATATGTTGATGATTTAGACCGCTTAGGTTCATATAGTTGGGGTATTGCCGTTCTCTTTTCTTCACCAGTAGATACCTAGTCTAGCCGATAGTGTGAAGACAAGAAACATCACCGGTGAAGGATCTGCTAGATACATGGTGGCTGCATAGTCGCTCTGATGGTAAGCATCTTAATATTTTTTTTAAATTTCATTGTTATGATATATATATATTTACTTGTAATTTGATGTTTACAATGGTTTTTGTCAGGTATGAGCTGTTGAGCATGCGAACAGTATTGTTGGAAGCCACTGGCCACCGTTCATGTATCAACGTCTCCTACGTTGGAACAACACCCCATTCCCTTGGGTGGACGTGATTGTCGATGTTATGAAGAATTTAAAACGATTTGAGGTTTGAATGCTGATTTCTTATATTGCAAATATTTTAACTTGTTTTTAAAATTAAGTGTTCGCTCGCTTTAGGTTATCGAGAAGCTATAATCTAGAGAGGAGGAGTTGCGCCTTCTCTCGCAAGGAAGGCCCCAATTAGTTCGGCTGATAGAGATGCGAAGGGATGAAGAACTGCAACAATTTATGCATGTCGGAACTCAGGTATCCGCATACTGTGACATAGCATTTCCAAAGCTTACAACCACTTTGACACAATAGAGTATGCTTCGAAGACACATTTACATCCACTTGGCACACAGATATCATGTATCTGCACTAATGGAATTCTTGCTAGCACACACATTTAGTTCATATCTGCAAACAATTAAGTATGCCTACCTTAGTTAAATGCATACACCACATTTATTATTGTGTTGTTTTACGTTCTGTCATCCAGCCATAGTGATCGACATCCACTGCGGGGCATTCAGACACATATCATAGTGCTTTAGACATGTTTGCTGGAACATGGCTTTAGTTTACCATAGCCTTATCCTATTGGGAATGTCAAAGGGGAGGACGCTACTCGCATAGAACTGATCAATAAGAGGGTGTCAAGACTGTGTTTGTTCCCTTTTACTACCTCATCCTAACCACTTCTACAACAAATTACTAAGAACACTTAACTGTGTGCACAGTCCTATTAACTGTATTCGTAGACAACTTAACTGTGTTCGCAGACAAAAAAACTGTGTGCAGAGTATTATAAAATGTGTGCACAGTTGAACTAACTGTGTTCCGAGGTAGAATGACGGTGTTCAAACTTTCTAAAACCTTGTACTCATCAAAAATAGGTGTTCACTACTTCATTAAGAGATGTGCCAATTTAGATTGACTGTTTATTTTCTTTTACAACCTCATCCCAACCACTTCTATAACAAATTACTAAGAACACTTAACTGTGTGCACAGTCCTTTTAACTGTATTCGCAGATAAAAAAACTGTGTGCATAGTTGAACTAACTGTGTTCCAAGATAGAATAACGGTGTCCAAACTTTTCAAAATCTTGTACTCATCAAAAATAGGTGTTCACTGCTACATTAATGGATGTGCCAAGTTAGATTGAGTGTTTATTCCCTTTTACTACCTCATCCCAACCACTTCTACAACAAATTACTAAGAATACTTAACTATATGCACAGTCCTATTAACTGTGTTCGCAGACAACTTAACTGTATTCCGGGGTATCGGAACACAACTTCTGAAATTGCAGCATGCCGGTCGAAGCATGAGATTACTCCACTATCTAAAATTGATAAACAAAAACTTAAATTCTTTACTTCTTTGAAATTGAATTACAATAATTACATTATTACCAATGCAATCTTCGGGTATATGACCAAGGGAAACAACATCATATGCATATGCACATCCTCTTCAAACCAATCTCAATGATCACATCCTCTTCAAACCAATCTCAATGATCTCTGAATTTTATGGTTTCTGGCCTACAAAAACAATAAGAATAATAACACAACTATGTGGCTTTGCATGCCATAGGATTGTAAATGTGTGCCATGGTGTGCCAATGGTTGATTAAATGGGTGTCAATATATATTCATCAGGTAACTATGTATCATTAACTATTTTCAAGAATTTTTTAACTGCATAACGGTTTCACTAACCAAAAATCAAAATCTAACCAAAAATCAAAATATACAATATCATATTGCACTTCATTAATATCAATACAAGACATTTCCACTTAATATGCTGTGACTAAGATCAAAATACAAGTTTCAGATCTCGATACATTCAAAATAATATCCATATTCTTTAGTTGATGACCTCATTACAAGTCCTTCTGTTGTGCTCTAGCCTTTCGTATCGTCCATATTTCATATCACATACTGACTCCACTTGCCAAGGTCTTCTCTTCTTTTTAGGCCTGCCAGGACGTGTCTTTCTGATAGGAGGTAGAATGTGAATCTCTTCAGAGGCACTTTGGGGCTTCTCCATATTAGGAATTAGACGGATTGCTTCGACATATGTTACCCCATATAATTCAGCTTAGAAGCAATTATCAGTGAATTGGTATAATGATCTGTCGGCCTTCTCAATACATGCACAAACATGTTTACATGGCATGCGGAAGATTCGCCACTCACCACAAGAGCAGTTGCACATCTGTAGGTCAACTTTGCATGAGTAGTTCATATCCTTTACATCATATATCATTATGTTGAACGTAAACACAACTAATCTCTGACCATCTTTAGCATTTTTATGTAACACTTTCTCAGCATCCGAACAAAGTTGGAATTGAATGCTATATCCTCAATTATGCCGTTCATGCATCTTCTGCATTATTTGTATCCTGATATGGTCAACCATCTGAGGCATAGAAAGATGATAAGCCTTCATGACCCAACTATTAAAATACTCTGCCACATTAGATTTCATAATGCCTCAGCGTAGACATGAAAATACTGTGTTGACCCCCTAATGGATTTTGATGAATACAAAACACTAGAGTATAATTCCATTTATCTTAACAATTTAATTGAGGAATTCATGTGATTAATTGAGAATATTGTTAAGAAATGTCTAGGCAAGTTCCCATAATTTTTATGAATTTATTGAAGAATATTTTGGGTTAAAGAAAACAGATCAGGGACAGCCGAGACGTCTCCGGATAGTTTCAGAGACGTCTCTGGCACAAACAGGAAGAACTGGGACACTTGGATACGTCCCCGGCACCTGCCGAGTCGTCCCCGCGCTAGCGGAGTCGACTCTCTCAGTAGCGGAGTCGACTCTCTCAGTGGCGGCAGAAAGGCAATTTTCAAGAGATATGCGCGAGACGTCCCCACTATACGCGAAGTCGTCCCCGCAAGTAAAAAGGAGACTTCCCGAGTCGTCCCCAAGATAGCGGAGACGGCTCTCTCAGGGTTTTCCAGAGAATGGTTTTTTCGGTGATAAGGAAGCGGAGTCGACCCTGAGACAGCGGAGTCGTCCCCATGCATAAAGTGCAAACAAGCCGAGACGTCCCCTGAAGGAGCGGAGTCGACTCTCTCAGGGAATTCCAGAAGACATGTTTTTCAGAGATAAAGAAGCGGAGTCGTCCCCAAAGCAGCGGAGTCGTCCCCATTCAAAAAGTACAAACAAGCCGAGACGTCCCCTTAAAGTGCCGAGTCGACCCCAGACAACGTAAAAAGTAAAATCTTGTAGCCGAGACGTCTCTCGTTGAAGCGGAGACGTCCCCGGAGCGCCTGGGACGCGACTGACAGCTTTTCAGGTTTGGTTTGAATTTCAAATCCTTTTTACTTTGTCTCTAACGGCTATATTTGCTTTTTTGGGCTATAAAAGGGACTTCTTAAGTGCTTCTCAACAACTCTTCACCAACCCAAAGCTAGATCATTCAAGAGAAAAGTAAGAAAGAAAAGTTCAAGGGAGTGAGTGCATTCAAGTGAAGAAATCAAGTGTTTTCAAGCTTCCCAAGTGATTTCAAGCTCAACCTCTCTCGTACGCTCGGGATTCAAAGCTCACACTCAACCCTACGCGGTCCACATCGGAAGAATCAACATTTCTCACGCTTCCAACGGCAAAAGGATTCTTCCGGGTTCTATTGTTCATAATTGTCATATTTGCTTTTTAGAGCTTTACTTTTCCTTTGTAAACTCTTTCATTGTGGTGCTTGTTCCAGTCAAGGGACTTGGAACAAGGGAAAGGCGTCCCAAGCCTAAGTGAAATTGGGGGTATTAGGGTTTGTTGTGAGCCCGGTGTAAAACAACGAGTTGGATAGTGAACTCGCAAAACTACCGTACTGTAATCTTGGATTATAGTGGAAATTCCCAAAGGTGATTTGGGGAGTGGATGTAGGAGCAGTGGAAGCTCCGAACCACTATAAAACCTTGTGTTTGCGATTGACCTTTCTTATTCCTCCTTCTTTACTTTAGTGCGTATATTCGTGTGTTTTATTTTTAATTAGTCAAAAGCTTTTAAAACACCCAATTCACCCCCCTCTTGGGTGACCATCTCTGGGCAACAAGTGGTATCAGAGCGGGTGCTCTGTGTATTTCTTGAAAGACCTAACCGTCTTAGCCAAAGATCTAGATGGCAACACCCTTTAACAATGTTCCTGCCGAGGGGCAAGCAACCAATAGACCTCCACTCTTCAATGGGACAAATTATACCTATTGGAAGACTAGAATGAGAATCTTCATTCAAGCACAAGACTATGCCTTGTGGAGGGTTATAGTCAAGGGACCACAAGAACCATCACACATGGTTAATGGCATTCGAGTTCCCAAACCTGAGGAGGATTGGGATGAGAATGATGATAGGATGGCTCAACTTAATTCTAGAGCCATGAACTCATTATTTTGTTCTCTAGATGTAAATGAGTTCAATAGAGTCTCCACATGTACTTCCGCTAAGGAAATATGGGATAGGCTTGAAGTTACCCACGAGGGTACAAATCAAGTCAAAGAGTCTAAAGTGAACATTCTAGTTCACAAGTATGAGTTGTTTAAGATGGAACCCAATGAAACCATCACATGCATGTTTACTCGCTTTACCGATATAATTAATGGTCTAAAGAGTTTGGGTAAATCTTATACTAACCCAGAACTTGTGAGTAAAATTCTCAGGTCTTTGTCGAAAGCATGGGAAGCAAAGGTCACGGCGATCGTAGAAGCCAAAGACCTCAACACTTTGGGATTAGAACAACTACTGGGCTCATTGATGATGCATGAGCTCACAATGAAGCAACATGAAGAAGAGCTGCCGAAGAAAAGGACAATCGCACTCAAGGCTACCTCAAGTGTGTGTGAAGAAGAGAGTAGTGAGAGTGAAGAAGAAAGCCAAGATGAGGACTTGGGTTTGATAGTAAGGAAGTTTAAGAAATTCATGAGAAGAAAGAAACCTTTCCCAAGAAAGAAATTTGGAGGGAGAAATGATTGGGAAAAAGAAAAGGAAAAAGAAAGAGATCCAATCATATGCTATGATTGCAAGAGACCGGGACACATTCGTTCCAAATGCCCTCAACAAAAGAAGTATTTTGGAAAGGAGAAGAAGAAGGCATTGAAGGCAACATGGGATGATAGTGACACATCATCCTCCGAGGAAGAGAAGGAAGAGACCGCCAATTTGTGCTTCATGGCGTTCGAAGACGACGAGGTATGTCAAAACCCAACTATAAATTTTACTTTAGAAGAATTATATGAAGCTTTTCAAGAACTTATGGGTGATTGTAGTATGTTAGGAGCAAAGAATAAAGAGTTAAAAGCCTCCAATCAAAAACTAAAGGAAGATTTTGAAAACCTATTAATTGAAAAGGAGAGCGTTAAAAATATTAACACTACTAACCTAGAAATCAAAAATTCAAAACTTAGCATTGAAAATGAAAAGGCAAAAACACTAATTAAGGAATTAAATCTAAAAGTAAAATCCCTACTCGATAATAATACCTCACTTGCACAAAATGTTGAATCCCTTAAAAAAGATAAGGAAGAACTAGTTAAAGAAAATTTGAATCTTAAGAATGAGGTACATAAGTACAAACCAATTGTTGAAAAATTCACACAAAGCTCTGAAAAATTAAATCTTATTCTTTCAAATCAAAGAGCTGTTTTCAATAAAGCCGGATTAGGATATAAAACTAACACACAACAAAAATACCTAAAGAATTTCTTTGTAAAAGCAAAAAATGTAAAAACTGAAAAACCTACATGCTTTCATTGTGGGAAGAATGGACATAAAGCCTACTCTTGTATTCAAAGAAAGATCCAAACTAACAAGAGTACATTTGTGAAAGCTAAAAACATAACTAAAGTATGGGTGCCTAAGGGAACCAACCACACTAACCACGAAGGACCCAAGAAAACTTGGGTACCTAAGAGCTTCACATGATCATTTTGCAGGTATGCCTTGCAGCCGGAAACAAAAAGAGAATGTGGTATCTTGATAGTGGTTGCTCAAGGCATATGACCGGTGACAAGAGTCTCTTCGTCACCTTGGAATCAAAAGAAGGAGGAGTAGTCACATTCGGAGACAATGCTAAAGGTCAAATCATTGGTGTTGGTAAAATCTCCATATCACCCTCCTCATTTATTGATAATGTATTGTTAGTCAATGGACTAAAACATAATTTATTAAGTATAAGTCAATTTTGTGACAAGGGATTTAAAGTATCATTTGAATCATCACTATGCATAATTAGTAGTCCAATTGATAATGAGATCATACTCACAGGACATAGGCATGGAAATGTTTACATGGTAGATCTTGATGATCTCACCATGAAGGATGGCCAATGTCTTGTAGCCATGAATCCCAAAGTCAATGAGACTAGTTGGTTATGGCATCGTAGGTTAGGGCATGCTAGCATGGATTTAATCTCAAAATTAATTACAAAGGATCTAGTCAAAGGACTACCAAAAATAGACTTTGAAAAGAATAAAATTTGTGCTGCATGTCAATTAGGAAAACAAACAAGAAGTTCTTTCAAGTCTAAGAACATAGTCTCAACATCAAAACCCTTAGAACTAATTCACATGGATTTGTTTGGACCCACTAGAACTGCTAGTCTAGGGGGTAAGAAATTTGGTCTTGTAATTGTTGATGATTTTTCACGTTTTACATGGGTTTCATTTCTTGCACACAAAGATGAGTCCTTTCCCGCTTTTATCAAGTTTCATAATAGGGTTTCAAATGAACTCAATCTTAAACTAAAAGCAATTAGGAGTGATCATGGTACCGAGTTTGAAAATCAGTATTTTGAAAAATTTTGTGAAGAAAATGGTATCAATCACAACTTCTCGGCACCTAGGACACCCCAACAAAATGGGGTGGTAGAAAGGAAGAATCGCACACTAGCAGATATGGCTCGTACCATGTTGTGCGAATCGGATCTACCAAAGTATTTTTGGGCTGAAGCAATAAATACTTCATGTTATATCTTAAATCGTGCTTTAGTTAGATCCATCTTAAAGAAAACACCTTATGAGTTGATAAAAAGTAAGAAACCTAATATAAGTTATTTTCATGTTTTCGGTTGTCGATGCTTTATTTTGAACAATGGAAAGGACAATCTAAGTAAATTTAGTGCTAAATCAGATGAGGGGATCTTCTTAGGTTATTCCTCATCTAGTAGAGCATACAGGGTCTTCAACAAGAGAACTCTCGTTGTTGAAGAATCCATTCATGTTGTTTTTGATGAAACTAATGGAGATTCTTCTAGAAAAGAAGAAGATGGTGATGTAGGTATACTTGAAGACCAAATGAAGGAACTCTCCACTCAAGACAAACAACATGAGGATGAGATCAAAGAAGATACAAATCAGCGAGATGAAGAAGATCAACCTCCATCAAGAAATCAAGATCTTCTCAAAGAATGGAGGTATGCACATGGTCATCCAAAGGATCTAATCCTTGGTGATCCTTCACAAGGTATAAGAACTAGATCCTCTTTAAGAAACACTAGTAATTATCTTGCTTTCGTTTCACAAATAGAGCCTAAATCACTAGAAGAAGCTGAAAAAGATGATAATTGGATGAATGCTATGCAAGAGGAATTAAACCAATTCGAAAGAAATGAAGTTTGGACTCTAATGAAAAGACCCCCTAATGTTTCAATCATAGGCACCAAGTGGGTGTATAGAAATAAACTAGATGAAGATGGAATAGTAATAAGAAACAAAGCTAGGCTAGTGGCCAAAGGATATAATCAGGAGGAAGGAATAGATTTTGATGAAACTTTTGCTCCTGTTGCTAGGTTAGAGGCTATTAGACTACTTTTAGCATATGCATGCTTCATGGATTTTAAACTCTATCAAATAGATGTAAAAAGTGCATTTTTAAATGGTTATATAATGGAGGAAGTTTATGTAGGACAACCTCCAGGTTTTGAAAATCACTTACATCCAGATTATGTGTATAAATTGCATAAAGCATTGTATGGCCTTAAGCAAGCCCCTAGGGCATGGTATGAAAGATTAAGTAATTTCCTAATTGAAAACAAATTTAAGAGAGGAAATGTAGACAAAACCCTCTTTATTAAAAGAAAAGGAAATGACTTATTGCTTGTACAAATTTATGTGGATGATATAATTTTTGGTGCTACTAATGACAGTCTTTGTCAAGAGTTTGCCAAGCTTATGCAGGGAGAATTTGAAATGAGCATGATGGGTGAGCTCAACTTCTTCCTTGGGCTCCAAATAAAACAATCAGAGGATGGCATCTTCATCAGTCAGTCCAAATACATCAAGGAAATGTTGGAAAAATTCAAGATGAAGGATGCAAAGGAAATCAGCACACCCATGGGCTCAAGTTGCAAGCTTGACAAAGATGAAAAAGGTAAAAGTATAGACTGCAAATTGTACAGAGGTATGATAGGCTCTCTACTTTACCTTACTGCTAGTAGACCAGATATATTATTCAGTGTTTGTATGTGTGCTAGATACCAAGCATGTCCTAAGGAATCACACTTGCAAGCTGTTAAGAGAATTTTTAGATATCTAGTAGGGACATCTAATGTAGGCTTATGGTATTCTAAACAATCTGACATAAATTTAATTGCTTATTCCGATGCTGATTTTGCTGGGTGCAAACTCGACAGAAAAAGCACAAGTGGCACATGCCAATTCTTGGGTGCCAATTTGGTTTCTTGGTTTAGCAAGAAACAAAATTCAGTTGCCTTGTCCACAGCTGAGGCTGAGTACATTGCAGCTGGAAGCTGTTGTGCCCAAGTTCTTTGGATTAAGCAACAACTTGAAGATTTCGGTATCAAAATGGATAATATACCAATTAAATGTGATAATACAAGTGCAATTAATTTAACAAAAAATTCTGTCCAACACTCTAAGTCAAAGCATATAGAGATTAGGCATCACTTTATTAGGGATCATGTGCTGAAAAATGATGTGATGATTGAATATGTATGTACTGAAAATCAATTGGCTGATATCTTTACAAAGCCCCTTTGTAAAGAAAGATTCAACTTCTTAAGGAATGCTTTGAGCTTGTATGATCCTAGCAAATGAATTGAACTTGTATTGCATTGTTTTGCTGCGCAAACTAGTAATCAACCTCAAGGTAAACATAAGTGAAAACATGAATTCATGTAAGCTAAATGACGAACTGTTTGACTTTCCGGAGGATGGTTACCCTCCCTTGGACTCTTCATGGAGATATTTTCAGAGCCTATTTTATAGGTATTCGAAATTTGGTCAAACATTCCTCATTTCAATATTAATAATTCAAAAATTATTATCAAATTATTATAGGATGTATCATTAAGGGGGAGGATCACAAACAAATTCACTCTAAGTTTATCAAAAGAGATCATGTTGATTAGGGTGATTAAACAAAAATTGGGAGAAGATAGAATTTAGTCTGAAATTTTTCAGTGCCGGAGACGTCTCTGGCAAATCGCAGAGACGTCCCCCCAGGGGAGACGTCTCGCCTTAGTCGCGGAGACGTCTCGAGGACCGAATGAGGGCTTTTAAAATAGGTCGAAATAGCTCGAGCCGACCCGAGCTTTCTCCTTCATCCCCGACCAAAACGAAAAACCCTAGCCTCCATTTGCTCTCCACCTCAAACCCTAGCCTCCGTTTGCTCTCCATCACAAACCCTAGCATCCATGGCACCAAAGAAGGCTAGGACGACCCGTGGAAGGCGACCTAGGGCAGCGGCCGACGATGAGGAATGGAGGGAAGAACATTCCGCGCCGTCTCCTCCGGTTGCTCCGCCAACCACGACTATTTTCTGTGCAAATCGCACAGTCACGACCGAAAGGTACATAGATTTCTCATTTTTAGATCATGAGGGGTTCTCTATTGGAGAGAGACTCCGAGCCCAAGGGTGGGAGCACTTTTGTACCCTCAATACCTCGACCTACCCCGGCCTAGTTAGAGAACTTTTTAGCAATATGGCCTTAGGGGACATAGGGTACACTGCATATGTCCGAGGGACATTAGTAGAAGTCAATGAAGATGTCCTATCCACTGTCTTACAAATCCCTAAGGACGGTGAGGCTCCAACCTCACATCCCCAAAGGGAATCAGCCCTAAATCTACTTTTAGGAAGAGAGGACTGCGGCCCTCTTGATGTTGTCAGTTCCCAGGACCTAAATGCAGAGATGAGACTTCTTTTAAGTATTGTCAACCGGGTCCTATTTCCCAAAACCGGTCGCTTCGATTTTGTTTCGGAGCGAGATTTAGTTATAATGCACCATATCCTACTAGGGATACCCCTAAACCTCCCTAGACTTATGCTAAACTACATTGCCCTATGTCATAGGTATTCTAGGTTTAGTTTACCCTACGGCATGATCTTTACCTTAGTTTTCAAACACTTCAAAGTTCCCATTCCAACAAATGAATCTGCAAAGCCCTTGAGAAACACCGACTATTATAATGAGGGCACAATGAGAAGAATGGAATTTCATAAGATAGATGGGTCGTGGGTGAAGGTACCAAAGAGAAAAGCCCAAATCCTAGAGCCCGAGAACCCACATCATGAGTCTGACCATCACTCTCCTCCACCTAGCCACTTGGATATCCCTGATATACCCTCCAGCTCAGCTGGACCTTCCACATCCATGCCACCACCTCCTCCAGTTAGTGGGCCCTCCTTCCTGTCAGAGGATCAGATGCGCACCTTAGCATCTGCCATTTGCCAGCAGATGAGGGAGGAGATGAGATCCATGATCTCTACAGAGTTGGCCCCCATCAGAGCTTCACATGAAGGGCTTCTACAAGAGATGAAGGATATTAGAAGTCAAATTGAAGCTACAACACAAGAAATAATGGGTGTGGGTGCCACCCAAACCATCAGATCAATAGAGCTCAAGGACAGCTTGAGGAGCATTTCCAAGAGTCTCAAAGAGCTGACAAAACCAGATGGCAACGTGGGCACCTTGGTTGCCCAACTCAGAGGAAGAATTGAAATGGCAACCATAGAGTTTGAAGCACTTGTGGCAGGTTTCCACAAGTCACAGGGAGATCAATTTAAGACCCTCATGGATTCCATCAATGCATTCATAGATGCAGCTTGTAAGGTGTATGAACAAAATACAGCTGGTAGGGCCCATGAGCAACGTCGCCGATGAGGGACATTTTGCAGGCTCTTCTTTTTGTAAATCCTAGGCTGTTTTGAAACACTTTTTGTATTAGAAATCAATACTTGTAATGATTTCTTCTTTTGACTATGTACTGACTTCGAAGATTTACAATGACATATGAATGACATACAATTTCTTTTGCAACCCTGTGTACATTTCCAACTCTGTATATGTAAATATGAATGTGCCTCTTGATGTGTCATAAGAATCTCATAACATACATTATGTATTCAAATTTGGCACAACTTATCAAAGCATATGAAACAGGGGGAGCACAACCTGAATATCAAAGGGGGAGTAAAATGAATGCTGAACTCTTTAATAAAGATAACTTGAATATCCTTGAGTGGTTAATTATAATATACTATGAATTGAGTTTTAAGCACCTAATGATAATTTGTCCCCTTCATTGTTGATGACAAAAAGGGGGAGTAGATATTGAATATGGAGATATTGAAAGGGGGAGTAGATATAATTGAAAGGGGGAGTAGATATATAGAAAGAACCAATATGGATATTGAATATGGAATGCAAAATTTATAATCATACTCCAAAGTTGATTTAGAAAAGATAAAATTGAAGAATATTGACTTGATTCAAATTCAGCATCAATATTTCATTTTAACTTGATTCAAATTCAGTTGATATGCTAAAATTGCTTAAGAGCTATAAAGTTCAATCCCATGCAATTATGCACACTGTATCTAGCACTAATCAAAACATTATACTTGTACATCTGATCAAATACTGTGTATATGTTTAAACTTCAAATTTTTGCATATACTCAGTGTTTTGTCATCATCAAAAAGGGGGAGATTGTTGACCCCCTAATGGATTTTGATGAATACAAAACACTAGAGTATAATTCCATTTATCTTAACAATTTAATTGAGGAATTCATGTGATTAATTGAGAATATTGTTAAGAAATGTCTAGGCAAGTTTCCATAATTTTTATGAATTTATTGAAGAATATTTTGAGTTAAAGAAAACAGATCAGGGACAGCCGAGACGTCTCCAGATAGTTTCAGAGACGTCTCTGGCACAAACAGGAAGAACTGGGACACTTGGAGACGTCTCCGGCACCTGCCGAGTCGTCCCCGCGCTAGCGGAGTCGACTCTCTCAGTAGCGGAGTCGACTCTCTCAGTGGCGGCAGAAAGGCAATTTTCAAGAGATATGCGCGAGACGTCCCCACTGTACGCGGAGTCGTCCCCGCAAGTAAAAAGGAGACTTCCCGAGTCGTCCCCAAGATAGCGGAGACGACTCTCTCAGGGTTTTCCAAAGAATGGTTTTTTCGGTGATAAGGAAGCGGAGTCGACCCTGAGACAGCGGAGTCGTCCCCATGCATAAAGTGCAAACAAGCCGAGACGTCCCCTGAAGGAGCGGAGTCGACTCTCTCAGGGAATTCCAGAGGACATGTTTTTCAGAGATAAAGAAGCGGAGTCGTCCCCAAAGCAGCGGAGTCGTCCCCATTCAAAAAGTACAAACAAGCCGAGACGTCCCCTTAAAGTGCCGAGTCGACCCCAGACAACGTAAAAAGTAAAATCTTGTAGCCGAGACGTCTCTCGTTGAAGCGGAGACGTCCCCGGAGCGCCTGGGACGCGACTGACAGCTTTTCAGGTTTGGTTTGAATTTCAAATCCTTTTTACTTTGTCTCTAACGGCTATATTTGCTTTTTTGGGCTATAAAAGGGACCTCTTAAGTGCTTCTCAACAACTCTTCACCAACCCAAAGCTAGATCATTCAAGAGAAAAGTAAGAAAGAAAAGTTCAAGGGAGTGAGTGCATTCAAGTGAAGAAATCAAGTGTTTTCAAGCTTCCCAAGTGATTTCAAGCTCAACCTCTCTCGTACGCTCGGGATTCAAAGCTCACACTCAACCCTACGCGGTCCACATCGGAAGAATCAACATTTCTCACGCTTCCAACGGCAAAAGGATTCTTCCGGGTTCTATTGTTCATAATTGTCATATTTGCTTTTTAGAGCTTTACTTTTTCTTTGTAAACTCTTTCATTGTGGTGCTTGTTCTAGTCAAGGGACTTGGAACAAGGGAAAGGCGTCCCAAGCCTAAGTGAAATTGGGGGTATTAGGGTTTGTTGTGAGCCCGGTGTAAAACAACGAGTTGGGTAGTGAACTCGCAAAACTACCGTACTGTAATCTTGGATTATAGTGGAAATTCCCAAAGGTGATTTGGGGAGTGGATGTAGGAGCAGTGGAAGCTCCGAACCACTATAAAATCTTGTGTTTGCGATTGACCTTTCTTATTCCTCCTTCTTTACTTTAGTGCGTATATTCGTGTGTTTTATTTTTAATTAGTCAAAAGCTTTTAAAACACCCAATTCACCCCCCTCTTGGGTGACCATCTCTGGGCAACATACTGCATTTGCCCAATGCTCTGGCTTTGCATGTAGGAGAAAGGTGGTAACACCAGGGGCTTCTGATATAAGCTTTGCAATTAGCTTTTGAAAAATATTAAGTCTTGGAGTATAGGCAGCATCATTTAGTAAATTAATCAACCTCTTTCTCTCAGCTGTACAATAATGGACAAGCACCTGCATTGATAATTAAAAATTAGATATACCACATACTATATTACTTAGATACTTTGTAGTTTAAATTATTCAGAATATGACGATGCAAACCTGATTCTTGAAGTTTTCTTTCATATGACGGATACAATATGAGTGGTAAGAACTAGAAAAGTACTTTGGCACCGATTTAATAATCTCCTAATGTCTATCCGTCATAAATGTGAACTGTTGATCACGATACTCACTACAATTATGAATAGCTTCTTTCAAAAACCAGCAAAACCATTTCCAATTTTCATCATTTCCATCTTTGGAAGTGGCTCCAGGCAGTACACCTCCATCCTTATGCTTTATAAATGTGCCATCCATAAAAATCAGAGGACAACATCCTTTTATAAAACCCATTAGTGAAGCATGAAAACAAATGAATAGATGTCTGAATCGACCTTCAATTATTTCATACTCTACAATGCTGTCGGGGTTGGTATGAAAAATGGCATCGCAATACCAGCAAATCCGGTCATAAGATAGCCACCTATTACTATAAAGATCTATCATAGCCACCTCCTTACCATGCCAAGCTTGATGATACAGCAATTCAACACTATATTCTCGATGAATATCTTTTACAATATCACTCGGCTTATATAACGGCATATCTTGAAATTGATCTTTAACAATTTTCGAAACCTAACATTTCGAAGCCTTTGGATGAGACCGCACTTGCAACCCTCTTTCACATGTATGGTTATAGTGCATTTTTTTAATTGCAAACTTTTCACCATTCCCAAGGTGAGAAGCACTGATACGCCATTCGCAACCTTCATATACACATTCTACAATAACTTGCTCACGATCGTTCTTCACGAACACAAAATCTATGCAATTTGCAATGTAATAGTTGCGAATGGTGTTATGTAGAGTTTCTACATTCTTGAACTCCTGATTAATGCCATTTATACAGCTTTTTCAAGCATCCAACGAATTTTTTTGACTTGCTTCCTCTTCAATTGTGGCTCTTATTTCTTCAACAACTTGACAAAAAATTACTTGAGCTATCCTTTGAAAATTTTTTCCCTCTCTAACTAATTTTTGCACAATGGGATGAGCCACTGTCCATATAATAGGATAAACATTATTTTAGTATACTTATTAAAATATTTTGCACTTAAATTGCACAAGCTAAAAGAGGTATATGCAATACCTCTCAATTACCACAGCAGCACCTTCGATCAAGGTTGGAGAATGAGTAACAACCATCTCGATCACTGCCACATTTAAGTCAACGTGTATTTGATGCATGTTACGAACATCCTTATCGCTCATGAGTATAACAAGCATTCTAGACTTGTTTGGAATATAAAACTTAATTTCTATTATTGTAGAAGATAAATATCTCCACTTTTCAACTATTTTCTTAAAAATTTGATCAAGAATTGTATCCTTTGACAGGAAAATAATAACAGCTTTGCTACCATAACAACAAATGGTCATAAAAATAGAGCTAGCAGTGTTCTTTGAAGCCATGACAATGGAAAAAAGAGGGAGCAATGAACAGATGATGCCGAATTGCAAACAAAGTTAGGAATAGAGTGGAGTAGAGTCTTACCACATAGAGGAAGAGGGACTCTCAGCGTTCCATCAAACAAAAAATAGGTAAATAATAAGAGGAACTCTCAATGTTTTTAGGTCAACACAAAGGCTCAACATACTCTCTTCCTATCCGTCTAGCATCCATCCTAATGGGTGCCTGTCTCTTTCTTGACCAAAGATTCTCCAATGCCAAAGATAAAACAGAGAAGAACAAAGACAAAAACAAATTCCCTGTTGCGGGCTGTTTTTTTTCCATTTTTCTACTTTAAAATCTTTCTCCAAAGCCATCTTCGGTAAACACCTTCCATAAGATCACCAGGAGGCATCTTCAGTTAACACCTTCCATGGCAAGCTTACCTGGGAGCATCTTCGGTAGAGAAGAACAGAGAGAAAATGGATAGAAAATGCATACGCGGGCTATTTTTTTCTTGTTTTCCAGTTCTAGCTTTAGGAACTTTCAAATTAGTTTTCAATTCTCATGTAATTCTCTTGAGTGATTGTCACTTTTGTCCAACGTTTTTATTGAATGTTATTTCTGTAGGCTTTTTGGCTAAGAATGGTTTTAAAATTTCAATAAAGAAGAGTTATTGTGATATCATTATGAATGGTGTTACTATAATGAATAAATAATTGAGTAATATCATTTACATATTATCGCAATCTATTAATGTAATGTATACATCAAGTAAGCACCATAGAATAGATAGTGTCTTCCGATGTCTACTTTGGCATTGTAAGCTAGGTCACATTAACAAGAAAAGGATAAACAGGTTAGCTCAAGAGGGTATCCTCAATGTTGATGATTGTGAATCATTGACCACCTGCATATTCTGTCTTCTTCGTAAGATGACCAAGTCACCTTTTACTGAAAAAAGTGAACGAGCCAATGATATATTGAGCCTTGTACATTCAGATGTATGTGGGCCAATGAGCACAAAAGCTAGAGATGGATATTCTTATTTTATTACGTTTACAGATAACCTATCTAGGTATGGATATGTCTATCTTATGAGACATAAGTCTGAATCGTTTGAAATGTTCAAACTATTCCGTAATGAAGCAGAGAAACAAACTGAAAAGAATATTAAAACTCTTCGATCAGACCGAGGAGGTGAATACCTCACCAGTGAGTTTATGACATATCTAGGAGAGAATGAGATCCTCTCTTAGTGGGCTCCTCCTAGTACACCTTAATATAGTGGAGTGTCAGAAAGGAGAAATCGAACCTTGTTAGACATGGTTCGATCTATAATGGGATATGCTAGTCTGCCAATATTCTTCTGGAATATGCACTCGAAACAACTTCCTATATTCTTAATAAAGTTCCGAGTAAGTTTGTGACTAAAACACCACATGAGATGTGGATAAGGCGTAAACCGGTGCTCACTCACCTTAGGGTTTGGGGGTGTCCGGCCTATGTCAAACATTTAAAAGCAGACAAACTCGAAGCTAGGTCTGATAGATGTTTCTTTGTCGGCTATCCAAAAGAAACTAAGGGTTATTATTTCTACCTTGCTGAAGAACAAAAGTTGTTCGTCAGCAATAGAGTTGTCTTCTTGGAAAAGGAATTTCTTAGAGAAGGAACTAATGGCTCTAATGTTGAACTTGAAGAATTCCGACATGTAGAAGAACCGACACCACCCACTGAACCATTAGAACCTGATTTGATTAGATGAAGCCCAGAACCCATTATAGAAACATCCTTAAGGCGATCTGGTAGAGTACTACGTCAGTCGGACAGATACTACGATTTCTTGATCCAGGACGGAGATCTTGTTGAGCTTGATGAAAATGATGAGGATCCGATCACCTATATGGATGCTATGCAGAGGAACAACTCTGATAAATGGCTGGAAGCCATGCATTCGAAAATGGTATCTATGGAGGTCAATAATGTATGGACATTGGTTAACCCACCTAAAGGAATAATATCCATAGGGTGCAAATGGATTTTCAAAAGAAAAAGGGGCGCAGACTGAAAGGTGGAGACCTACAAAGCCCGTCTGGTTGCCGAGGGATATCGTCAACGTTATGGTATTGACTATGACGAAATGTTTTCTCCTGTGACAATGCTCAAATCCATTCAGATTATGCTTGCAATAGCAGCACATTTTGATTATGAAATCTGGCAGATGAATGTGAAAATCGCCTTCTTGAATGGAGATTTGGAAGAAGAGGTGTATATGATACAACTTGAAGATTTTACTTCCGCAGATGAATTAAAAGTGTGCAAGCTTCAGAGATCCATATATGGATTAAAGTAAGCTTCTCGGAGTTGGAACATACGTTTTGATAAAGTGATCAGAACATATGGCTTCATTAAGAATGAAGAAGAATCTTGCATATATAAATGGGCTAACGGTTCAGTGATTGTATTTCTTATTTTGTATGTGGATAGTATTCTCGTAATCGGAAATGACATCCCTACATTATAAGGAATAAAAGTTTGGCTATCATCACAATTCTCCATAAAGGATTTGGAAGAAGCGTCCTACATCCTAAGGATGAAGATTTATAGAGACAGATATAAAAGGTTGCTTGGATTGTCCCAATCCACGTGCATAGATACCATGCTGAAAAGGTTCAGCATAATGAAATCCAAGAAAGTCTATCTTTCGATGAGCTATGGAATTCAGCTCTCTAAAAAGAATTATACGACAACTCCTCAAGAAAGAGAAACTATGAATAGAATTCCATATACTTCAGCAGTGAGATCTATTATGTACGCAATGACATGTACCAGACCAGACATGGCATACTCACTAGGGGTAGTGAGTAGATACCAGTCTGATCCAGGTGGCAACCACTGAAAGGTTGTAAAAATCCTTCTTAAGTATTTAAGAAATACTAAGAACTAGTGGCTTGTCTATGGAGATACTAACTTGAAATTAGTGGGATACACTGATTCCAGTTTCTAGTCAGGATGATAGCAAAAGTGTGTCGGGTTACATCTTTATCCTGAAAGGTGGTGCTATCTGTTGGAAAAGTTCCAAGCAACATACTGTGGCTGATTCAGTATGCGAGGTAGAGTAAATTACTGCATCCGATGCTGCCAAAGAGACTGCATGGATACGAAAGTTTATCACTGAGCTTGAAGTGGCACCATCCATTGATGGTCCAATTCCACTATTCTGCGATAGCACTGGAGCCATTGCTCAAGCGAACGAACCAAAATCACATCAGTGGACCAAGCACATTCTGTGACGATATCATCTTGTTCGAGAGATAGTAAAATGAGGTGATATAGATCTTCAGAAGATCGATGGAAAGAAAAATCTGGCCGACCCATTTACTAAAGTCCTCGGCACCAAAGAGTTCAATGATTACAAGTTAAAGATGGGTATACGATACTGTACCGATTGGCTTTAGTCTAAGTGGGAGTTGTTGGAAATTATGTCCTGAAAGACAATCGTCAGCTTGTTGATTATTGAATTATATATGAATTAATAAAATTAATAAAAGTTATTTGGTAATGTTTCATTACATATTTTGCATCTTCGTAAACTCAAGTAATGTAATGAAGTCCTTAGAACTCTATCAAACAATAAAGGAGGATTTATCTACGAGTCCTTAAACTAGTTTGCGACTAAACGATATGCTATCACTAAGACAATAGCATTATCAAGAATAGATCGTTGTGTGCCATATACGTTGGTTGTTCTCTTAACCAAGGAGTATAGAGACACTGATATGTCACATAGGTGAAGTATAGGAGCACACTTCACTAAACGTGACCAGTTTCGAAACGCTCTGCTGTCAAGAGATGTTCCAGACCTGAGATCACCATGGTGACTTGCAACCAACTCACTGTACATTGGTACCAGACTATCTGAATTTCTAATTCAGTGATGGAAGGCTACTAGGTGCAGTCAAGTACTTGCGAAGTCGGTGCGTGAGTCAAGATGGAATTGACCCCTCCTGATGACAGAAGATAATATCCTTTTATTCAATTTAGCAAAACCTTAGCTAGAATAATCCTTATGAGGAGTCACAGGATTTATAAAGTTGAAACATATTTTGGATGCACTGATTAAAGAGTTGACAGAACTCTGAAGTCATCCTAGGCATTTGGAGTCATAGGGATTAATTATATGGTAACCATAGTCCAAGGGTTCCAAAATATTGCTTTGCAATTATTCTACCTATCCAAACGTCGGGTACCATTGCTAGATGGTCACTTCGATTAGTACAGAAAGTCGTTCTTGTGCTACCGACTTAGGTTTAAACCTATGGGGTCACACGCATAAAAGTTTCTAGGTTAATCAAATGGTTGATCGACGATTAAGAATCGTCCAGGGGTCCATCGATCAGTTCAATTGACAAAATACCCTAAGCAAAAGTTGCAGTACAATAATTATTGAATTATTAAAGGATTAATTAGCAATTAGATTGCTAATGAACTCAATTGATTGAATGATTGAGCTTAGGTTAAGCCAAATTGAATAAAATTCAATTTGGGCTATATCAGGGTTTGACCTAATTGGATCGGATTCGATCCGAGTTGATTAGGCTCGACCCAATTAATCGGACTTGATCCAATTAGATTGGGCTTGACCCGAGCCTATTAAAAGTCCTTATTTGATAAGGATTCTAAATTCAAAAATTCAGAAATTGATAAGAAGAAGAATTCCTAAATTTTAGGACCCTAGCTTTCTTTCTTGGAGAAGAAAAACACCTCATCTTTATCCCTAAAATTAGTGGTACCTATCCTCTTTATTTTTGACCAATTTTTGGTATGAGGAAAAAAGAGGCGTGGGGCTATATTTTAGAAAAATATGGCACCTCAAATCTTCTTAAGGTGCATGAAGCAGGGTGGCCTACGGCTGAAGTTTGGGGCGCATGAATCCACTAATTTTTAGGGATTCATGGTGCAAAATTAAAAGAGGATTTGTTCACCTCTTAACTTTCGGTTCACCAAAATTTTTTGGAAATTTTATTAGCTAAATTCATTGGCTAAAATAGGTGTGAGGCGTGGGGGGTCTTTTGGCTATAAAAAGACCCCCACACCTAGGGTTTGAAAAAGATGGTCTTTAGAAAGGATTATAAATTCTGGAAAAATTATGAGAGTCAGCCGCCCTCTCTCCTTCTTCTCCTTTATCTCCATCTTTCATCCTCTCGAAGAAGAGTCAAAAGTTAAGTGCTTTGAGGGAGAAAATTTTAGCCATTGCAGCACCTCTGCGCGAGCTAGCACTCCCGCGGAGGAAGATCTTCCTAGAGCTTCGCGTGGACTATCCATAGAGGCCGGACGCATGTGCAGCTACATAAGGTGATCAAGGCATCATCAAAGTCCTCAAAGCGAAAAGGTATTAGATCTGATCTCATTAGAAATTAGGATTAGAAATCAACTAGGTTGCTGAAATTCTGCATGACTACATGTTAGACATAGAATCATGCATACTTATTTAGGATAAATATTTAAAGTCCTGGATCCAATTTTGTTGTAGAGATATAATCTTTAGCATGCATAGGAATTAAATAGTTTAATTCATGCTTCCGCTGTAAAATTTTTAAAAAATATATGCATGCGACTACTAGGGTTCCCAACACTTCATACTTCTGCTCTTAAATTTCTGCCATCATTCAATACTTGTATCTTTCAAATTGAAATTATTGTTTATCTGCTTTATTTAGTTAAAAAGTTTTTAAACTCTAATTCACCCTCCCTCTTGGGTTGCATATTTGGGCAACAGATTTGAACTTCAACATGAGGTGGTCTTCGGCCAAGGGAACCGCTACCACCTCCGCCTCCATCTTCCACTGGGATGTGACGTCTCGGGCGACCTAGTCTGCCAGCACTCGGCCAAGACTTCAGACCACCACCACCAAGCCCTCCCACTCGTTCCATGATGCCTCTATGGGTTCCTTCGGCAACTCGAGCACGACCGTGAAAAACCGCTGGAGGTTCTCCACCTATGTTTCCGAGATTCGATGGCCTAGCCTCCGGGCCTCGCCCAACATTCAATTCCCAATCCCGCGTTGGTTGTGCTCGGCGTTCGCCCATGACAGCGTCCGCCACCACCTTCCCATCTTTCGACCTCCCCTCCATCTCCATCGTGCACGGTTATTAATGCAATTGCCTCAGAGCGAACTACCCGTTAGGCTCAACTTGAGTTTGAATACTTGGATGACAAAGTGTTGGAGGACATGCTGGAACCCATGGCATCTAATTGAACTTGAATGGCCAGTTCAGAAAAACAGAGTATAAACATCAGAGAAATATGTTTTGACGCTAAGAGAACCCCTTTATGTAGTGAAATATGTTTTGATTACCGCCACAAATCTCCCATCTAGTAATAGTCTTATGTGACGGTCATGATTGATGCAATACACGATGATAGATTGGTGAAAGTCGAGGGTCCAACTACCACATCTAGCCAATCACCAACTCTGTTAGCATCTGTGAACTGCTTGTGACAGGCAGAACTTCTAGAAATTTTCAGATGTTTATAAAAAGTTTGCATAGGTTGACCGATTCCACTTTGCAATATTCTGTCCTCTTTTTTAATATAATTTGCCATGCATTCCTGGCATTTCCATAAGGTGGGTCTTCTAATCATCCAATGTAACAAACCGGTGCTGCCAATTTAATAACATGCACGTCTTAGCAAGTTGGAAAGACATTAGGAGGTTATTGTCCGTAAAAAAATATTTTAGCATGAATGTTAATGTCCTTATAAATTCAATGCCAAGCAAGGCAGATACTTCCTATTAGGGCTACGATAGGGTTGGATCACTAGATGATCCAACCTTATTAGGCATGATTTGATTTATTGGTTTAGAATCATGGATTGGGTTTGAAAAATGATCCATTTGGTTGTTGGTTTTTGTCTTTGTTTCTTACATAATCTAGGATCAATTTGACATGATCTAATACAGATCAAATATTGGATGGTCTATCATTGCTTGATTTGATCTAACCCAAAACTTGAAACTTACAAAACCTATCATTTACAAGTTTGTAAGTTAGGTGCTACAACTAGCACTTTGTAAGTTGAAGTCATAGTGAAGATTTATACAAAATTTTCTTTTAGCTTTTGTGACTATTAGCTCCCCTTAGAAACATAGAATGAATTATATGGATATTTTAATGAAAATAAATATAATAAATAATGTATAATTCTTGTATATTACATCATACTCGATCTCGATATGGTTTGGATGATCAAAGGATCAAAAAAAATTCTATAGGCAGCTGAACATGAGTGGCAAATGATAAGGTTATATATTTAAAAGTATGATCAGATAAAAATTTGATTAACTCATGATCATGATTATCTTGATCCAAATCAAGCTTAGTTATATGCCTACTTTATGTTAATCATACCAAAGCTAAAAAGTTCAAGCAGATATAGGTCGGATTGGACGTTGCCTTGTGGATGGGTCAAATATATGTCTTTTTGAGCCCTCCTTTTTATCAAACAAGTAAACCAACCTACATAACTTATTTAATATATGGGTCGAAGAAGGCCAAATGGGCTAAGCAGGTTTGAATGGGTTAAATGAGTTTTAAATAGAATAAACGGAACTCAAATGAGTTAAATATGTCTTAATTAGAGATCGGTCATATGATTTGATCCAACTATTAAATAGATTAAAATAAGTTAATAGATTAGAACTTTAAATATGAACCGACTTTTTTTTAATATAAAAAGTTAGGTTTGGTTGATCTATATACAATTCAGAACCAAATTTGAATCAACTCAAAGTGGATGTTTAGATGGAATCTTGTCATAAATTGCTGCCTCTAATTCAAATCACTAATCACTTGTATATTAACGAATGATTCTTGATCATCTCATCCACTTTGGAGTTAGATTGGGGACGGTCGGTTAGCCAATCACGGCCGTCCATGCAACTGTAACAAAGTAAAAGAAATCAGCTCCATGCACGGACGGGATATTGCATGTTTCTGGTGAAATCGCGTTCTGAGCGGGAAAGCATGATCGAACGGCCCACATCAATTCTCCGGCCGGGCCGCCTCAATACTCCTTACTATAAATTTCACCACCGCCTATCGTCTCCCCTCGTCTTCCCATTTCTCCATCACCTCATGGCGTCCTGTACCCCAACAAAACCCAGGAGACGAAGAGCCAAGAAATCGAAAAACGAACCCCTTTCCCCCACTCCAATCTCCTTCCTCGGTACAAACCCTAGCTCCCATGTCCTCGTCCCTCTCCTGTTCTCCTTCTTCTATCTCTTATCTTCCAACGCCAATTCTTGATCTCTCTTCTCCTTTCATTTCCAGCTCCGGACTGGCCCAAAGGGGTCCTCGAAGCTTCTTCCCGTGGAGATCTCCCTGTTCTCAAGCGTACTCTCGAACCTCTTTAGGGTTCCTTCTTTTGGTGAGGATTCGATCTTTTCCTATTCTGATGCAGAGGCGGCAAGAATGCTCGAGGATGGAAGGGGTTTAGCCATAACCATCAGAGATGTGAAGAACGAACTCGGCAGCGGAGCTTTCCATTTAGGTGCCATCTACGGCAAAAGGAAGTGTGCACGTATTTGGCTGAGGAGATCAAACTCGACATTAACTCTCTCTCCGACAAAGGTTTTCTTCTTCTTCCTTTTCTTCCTTCTTCTTCTTGAGCGGAAAATTTTGTTTTCTTGATTTGATCTTCCGGTATATTGATTGCTCGTTATCATGGCGAATACTTGCGTGCTCAAGAGTTCGCTTCTCTGAACTTTGCATTTCTTTTTCAATAATCCTCCCTTTTCAGATGCAATTCCAATTTACCTGGAAACTTTGCATGGAAAGCATGAGACCACTGCCTATCTTTTTCATCATGGCGCCAATCCTGCTATACAGAACAAATTGGGGATAACTCCTCTGCACCATTCCGCGGGAAAAGGTTCTTGAATTTTCCTTCCGGGTCTTGGTGAAATACTTGTTATGGAAATTAAAAGGGGTATTTAACTTTGCGGATTTTATTTTCATATGCATCATAGGCTTTCTTTTTTCTATATGATTTTAAGTTGATAGATTCTTAGATATAATTCCTTTTTCGTGTACTTGTGAATTTTTGTTTCCATCCATATTTTGGTGGACATTACCTATAGTAATCACTTAAAATAGTTGTTTGTTGGTAGTTTCCATCCATCTCTTGAATTTATTTTTCTACTATAATCTTGATCACATTCATCACTTAAATTATCAGTGGTCTTAAAATGCATAATAATAGTGGCAATGATTCTAATTGTACAATTATATAATTATTGATGAACTCTGTTCAACAAGCATCTTTATGTTGTGTGTATTTAGCCCCAGGCTTTGTTTTGGCCTGCTGTACTTGTAGTGTTGTCTCAGCCCCATTGCATCCATGTACGTGCATACTTGCGACATACAACATACGCATGCATGTGCACGTTTTACTTGTGCATATTTACAGCTATATGTTTACAAGCATAGGTATGTATTTGCTATATGTTTACATGCATATGCTTGTATTTATTTGATCTTTATCTGAGACTTTGATTCAAATGTCATCTTGCTACATATGCTTCATTTGCTATTAATAATCTGATCAGATTACTTGTACAACTAAGGGAAATTGGTAAAAGAACAAGCAGGTGGATGAGTTGAATGCTCATGCCTCGATTAGTATAAATCTTAAGATCTATAATAGAAATTAATATGATTATCTTAAAGTTAAAACTCAAATTTTATTAAGAATGCAAAACTTCTTTTTTGGAGTTATGAATGTGAGGACACATCCATGTACATGCATACTTGTGACATCCAACATACACATGCATGTGCGTGTTTTACTTGTGCATATTTATGGCTATATGTTTACAAGCATTGGTATGTATTTGCTATATGTTGACAGACATATGCATGTATTTATTTGATCTTTATCCGAGACTTTGATTCAAATGCCATCTTTTAGCAGTTGAATGTTAATTTTGCAAAGCACATCAGACTGTCATGAGAATTAGCCATGGCCAAAAGTTTGGTATTGTATATACAAGAGATGTTCACTACATGTGTGGGGACTGATAGATAGGCTCAATTGCAAAAAAAAAAAAAAAATAAAGTTGGCGGGGGTGGGTGGGTGGGGGGGTGATAGTTTAAGAGAGCAAGCCCAATAGCCTCATGCTTGAAACAAACTGAAAAAACTGAAGATTTAACATTAGATGGTTCAACATTTTTTTGATATAAAGTTTTCCTTGAGAATGTCACAACACTTTATTAAGCATTGAAGTTTGCAGTTTGGCAGTTAATATAATATTATATTTACATTCCAAGGGCTATCTATAGTTCTACATGTTGAATAATATATCATAAATTATATTTGACTTGTGAAAATATATTCTTCTAGATTCGGAATGCCGAAAACTTAAGAAAAATGGAAAATGAAGAGGGGAAAAGCTTTTTCTACCAAACAACCAAGATTGCTTTATTGATAGAAGTACAAATCAGGCTAGATTGGGTCTGCAATGCAAAGGCTAATGTGTTAACCTACCGTGACACACTTATATCAAATCTGGCATACTTAGTCTCATTTACTCAATTAATCTATTGACGAATGTCAACCCACTAATTTAACATCTATTCAATCTATCGCTATACATGATATTCCATATTTGCAACTTTTCGTATATAGTAGTTAGTGTCCCCACACAGTTAAGCATGTTGGTGTAGAATCACATTCAAGTTTGGGTCATAACTCTATCCACCTGACCTGCTCATTAAATGGGTCAATTCACATCAAGCAGGTCAAGTCTGTAAACTTGAAAACTGCCCATTTGCTGAACTGGTTAGCTGGGCCAATTTGTTTATGACCCAAACCTGCTATTGCCATAGTTGTTCGTTGGCAATCTGAATCACATGCCCTTAATCTTGGTTCTCATAGATGCAGCAGATCTTTTGAATTGATATAGGATAAGAAAATTATGTAAATAATGGATGAGGGACGAAGAGATGAAAGAGCAAGGAGTTCGGGAATATAAAAGGATAGGAAAAAGAGGAACACCAACACAGTCAAGAAGAAAGGTAAAGAAAATTTTACATACAAATTTCAGGCATGCATTTACCAACTTGTTAAGTGTATGAATGGTGGAGATTCGGTAAATATTTTACAAAAATCTAGCTACATATGCTTCATTTGCCATTACTAATCTGATCAGATTACTTGTACAACTAAGGTAAATTTGTGAAAGAACAAGCAGGTGGATGAGTTGAATGCACATGCCTCGATTAGTATAAATCTTAGAATCTATACTAGAAATTAATATGATTATCTTAAAACTCAAATTTTATTAAGAATGCAAAGCTGCTTTTTTGGAGTTATGAATGTGAGGACACATCCATGTATCTGCATACGCATGCATGTGCATGCTTTGCTTGTGCATATCTACAGCTATATGTTTGCAGGCATAGGTATGTATTTGCTACATGTTTATAGGCATATGCATGTATTTATTGGATCTTTATCTGAGACTTTTATTCAAATGCCGTCTATTTAGCAGTTGACAACAGCCTCATGCTTGAAACAAACTGGAAAAAACTGAAGATTTAACATTAGATGGTTAAGCATTTTTTTGATATAAAGTTTTCCTTGAGAATGTCACAACAGTTCATTAAGCATTGAAGTTTGCAGTTTGGTAGTTTATATAATATTATATTTACATTCTAAGGGCTATCTATAGTTCTACATGTTGAATAATATATCATAAATAATATAAAATTATTCTTCTAGATTTGGAACTGATCGAGGTAAACAAGTTTGTTGGCCATATGTGCTTTAATATCTCATAGTGGGCACATTTCTGGTTTTTGACTGAGGTATAATTGAAAAATCATCTACCATTGATCGGGATCATTGTTTGTTTCTATGAAATTTCTTGCTGATGCTGGATTGCAGGCTTCATGGATTTTGACAGATGATATATCCAGCAAATCTTATTTAGACAAATCTGGATGATATCCAGTAATCACACACCAGTTTCCAGAATTTGCAAATTAATTCCTTTTGCTACATCTACTTTTGCGTGTACATATCTCATCTTCATCTCTTCTGATTGATATTTAAGGCCTAGAAAGAAAATGTCCACCATGTAGCAGAATGGAAGTTCTTTGCTGATCCATTGAGCTTTGATATTACCTATCTAAACAGCATGAAGATGATTATATGAAAGTAAGCCTGGATCTTTCATCATCTAAATAAGCCTGGATCTTTCATCATCTAAATAAGCCTGGATCTTTCATCATCTAAATGACCATAATGTTCACTTAGGAGTGACCGCAAAGAACTTCAGGAAATGAAGGAATTCATAAGATGATCTGCTATTCTTAAGATCTTCATTGAAAAAAAATTGGAGAATTTCACACCTCTGGCCTGGCAGCAGCCTGCTTTCTAATCAGGTGGCTCAGAGAAGCCCTATAAAAGAATCGTCAATGTAATATCTTTGCTCAAGAAATTTCTCAAACAAATTAAAAAATGTGGTAGGACTACAAAAAAACAAAATTTATCAGAGTGACCAAAGAGACCTCTCACTTCTGAGATGCGAAGAATTCTTCTAAACAATTTATTATGTATTTCTGTTCATGTACGCAGGCGCTGATGTGAATGGTAATATTTCCATTGGAGTAACTCCCTTAGGATTGGCAGTTCATGGTGGCTTGACTGAGATTATTAAATGCTTACTGAAAGCTGGGGCTGATGCAAATATACTTAATAAAGTAAGTGCTCATATCTTTGCCTTGTTTATTTTTTTGGCTGTATTTGGCTCTCTAAAATTCTCATATCAGTTTAGCAGAAGCCACAGAAAGCATACGTGATGATGAACTTCATATTGACAGCAAAGTAAATACTAGTATGCCACACTGCTATGCCGTAGCTTTGATGTCATGCTTTCTCTTTGATTGATCCTCAGAATGTCCATTCTATGAACTTTACAAAGCACGTGGGAACTTTCTCTTTTTATATTGTCATCTCACAAACATAGCAGCAAACAGGGTTTACACAAGAAATAGATGTCATGTACAACATACCATGTGGTGGTATAAAAGGTTATGGCAATTATTGACTCTATGAAAAACTGGTATGTGGTGTCAATTGATGGAACGAAGTCAGCATCATTATTGTCAAAAACTCGAGCGCCAAGAACATTATGTTTTCATTCTTGGGAGACATTACGATCCGAATCCTGGATTTTTATCACCAAGGAAACTCCACTTTAAGTTGATTGCTCCTCCCCCGCCCTTTTCCATTTTACTCCTGCAACTCCCTTGTGCTTGAATACCAGCAGAATACTGACATGTTGAGAAACATTGTTGTGCTGTACAGAGTGTAAGATGATGTTGCATGCCATATGAAACTCATCTTTCTCTTTTCTTGTTCTTTTACTCTGTAAATTTCAGGATGGGCTGAAGCCAATTGAAATTGCTGCAGTATTTGGTAAACAGGAAGTAGTTGAAATCCTTTTTCCTTCAACATCCCCCATTTCAAGTGTGCCAGACTGGAGCATTGATGGAATTATTACTGATCTAAAATCGAAAGTTCCCAAACAACTGGTGTGCAATTCGGAATCCGAGAAAAAAACTCTACGTTGTTGCCCCACTGCCCCCTACCGACAATCCCAGAAAAAAAGACAGAGGGAAAGAAGAAAAGAAAACCACTACTATCTCTCTCATATGTATTATTATTTTACAGATTTCATTCTGAAATACTTGATGCATGCATCAAGGTCTCATTTATATTTACGAAACTGAATACCTGCTTCAGGAAATGATTATTATTTAAGATTTATGATGTCAAATCTTCACTGGCACATTACATCAAATTGCATAAATTATTGAAACTGAAAAAGGAAGAACTTAAACTTGATCTTTTTCTACCAATCCAATATTCTGTACTATTTTGAATGCTTACATCCGCAGACAAAGGACTAGAAAGGATCAAAAGTTCTATTATTTAACTAAGGTCAAAGAAAATTATACATCTATACAGTCTGAACTGGTATTACCTGGATATGTAGCAGCGGGAGTTACAGAATTACAAGTGCCCAACATAATATCTTGTGAAAATCCAATGGGAGGCTTTCAAGAAACACTACTTTATAAAACTCTAGATAACAGAAGTTGTTTGTGATTCTACGTTCTTATTAATGATAGTATCAAATGTAGCTGTCAATTTCTGTTTTAATAAATATGATATCTGCTTCCTGAGTTAACTTGCCAACAATGACGAAAAGATACTAATCAAATCTTAGATTCTGAAGTCCTTGACTGCATTAAATACAATAAATATTTACAGAATCAACTCGATGCGATTATTAGTATTAGAGTCTTAATAATGTTGTCAAATTGCTTATTTTTTGCTGTACAGTTACATATTCATTGGAAAGTTGTGCAGAATCCTGCTTTGAAATATTAGTTGCAGAGTTCTGATTCACATGTCAGTAGGAATGATATGATGGGTTTATAGAGACATGAATGCATTTTGGGGAATCATGTCTAGTAGCTGGTTTCCTAGAAATCTCCAACAGCAAGGGTTTCAAAACTATATTTCTAGATGTGATGCAAGATATTTCTAACTGTTGGGCTTAAGTAGAGGTCAATTTTGCATAATATTATTGCTTTTTATTTGTTATTTCATTGGAAATTTTGTTGAAATTCTTCTAATCGTTCTGTTCATGTACTTGTTCCATTTTATCTTCAACATTTTTCCTCATCAATTTCTAGGTTATCTCAGGAACTTCATGTTAAGTGCCACATCTTTGCTTAACCATTCTATAGGCTATATTTGATAGTGGTGACTAGTTATTGTATGATAAATTTGATCTCATTTACTAACTCAAATTGACTTAATGGATAGATTAAATGTCAAGATAAAAAGACATTCTCAGATTGGAATGAATGCAGAAGAAAAGCAGTTGGTGAAACAGAATATCTTTCAGCAATGATTTTTTACATTATGGTAATTCCTGAACTTATAAGCACTTTTGATACTTAAGCATTTTGTTTGTTGATGTAGTGTTTGAGTGTTTCACTTATATATATTTAGTTTAAGATAAAGTCAGCCCCTTAGCATTTTTTCCTCGTTTTATTCTTGATTTGCCTTTGCGTTTTATCTTGTCATTGATTGGGCGGAGATTTAGTGAGGTCTCTAGCATGAGCTTTTAAGTTAGGCTATCCTTTTGTAAACTACAAGTGGTGGTTTTATAGCATGGGTATGGAGTGTAGCATGCCGACCTAGTACCATAGTGGAATAGTTCAGAGGCTTGATACGGCACTATACTAACACATGGCACAGTTGCTGTGCCGACTCCAGCAGTGGACCATATGTTTGTGCATGGGTATACTGTACCAACTGACCTGTACAGATAAGCTACTAGAATGGTCCATGGTGCCAGGAATGCTAACTTTGGTTTGAAGATTATTGTTGGTTTTACTAGATTACATTAAGGATTCTAAGCTCTTTTGTGTTTTATGTTAGTGATCCATGACCATACTGAAATTGATGCACAATAAAAATGGTAGAAGCAAACAAGATGATGGAAGGAATGAGAATTTTGAGATAGATGCATAATTACACTAGGAAGGAGAAAGTGAGAAACAAGAGTACTGTAGGAGATATAGGATATCTACGTGTTCTAAAGAATCCATGTTTAGAGAAAGTATTTGTCAGCATATAGTGTTTTTCACCCCTCAAATCCTGTTTTTGTTGTAATAAAATTTTCAACCATTTGTTGGTACAAGACTACAAGTATCATAAGTTCATTTTCTTTTTGGTTACTTCTTTAGTATGTCTATGGGAAAGAGTAGCACATATCCACTAACACCATGTTTTTGTGGCAAAAGCATAAATCAAATAAGCTAATTTGAAGAGGATCTAAGTTCTCACATCTTTGGAAGTTGATAATCCATGACTTAAATTGTTCATGTCACTTGATTTGAAATTCCACTCCTATAGTCATCTAACAGCCAAACCATGGATCAGTGACTTGCCACTCCACTCAAATGGCTGGTTATCAGGAGTTTTTCTTGTTCAGCACAGGCTTCAGAATTTTGGGGGCTAACGCCTTGACTATACCATGTTGGTCTTGTTTGAAAAAAATATCATATATCACATGACATGATGCTTTAAAAAAGGGGTAAATTGCATTCTTGCCTTGAAAGATCAACATAATTCCATGAAACAAAGTCAGCTTTCAATAGTAAAGTAATTTGTTTCCTCTCAGTTTGCTGCATTCCCATTCGAAAACAATGTATTACTGTGTACAATCAATGTGGTTGGTCTCTGGTCGTTAATTTTAGAATTTTCCTCTGTTACAAATGTGGTAATGAAAATGGATAAATAAATGTGTTCTCATTGTTGGGAGGTGTTCTCCATGTGTTTGTCTTAGCTATGACATTTTGAGAGACAATGAGAAAGAATGTATATCTTGAAAGAATTACAATTGAAGTATTGCCTGATGATATATGCGTAGACAAAATGTAAAGTTTGGGTTGAAACATATCTGAAACCATTTGAGTTTCAATGATTTCAGCTAATTTCATCCCTAGCTGATTAATATCAGTCTAGCTCTGGCCAGTTTCAGTTTTCTTAGCTCAAATTACCCAAGTACATGGCTGAAAACCTTATCTTATCATTTTCATTTGATTCATGTTTTTGCTTGATCTCCTTAGGAAGCATTGTTGCAATATTAAAATTGAATCTGCATGATTTAAGCACATCAGAAGCAAATAGCTATTGTCTTGCCAGAATTTCAAGGAAATGGAACATATATTTTTGTTTATTTTCTATTTAAGCTTTTAACTTGCCCAAACAAAACAAGATCATGCCGTCTTACTTTCCTTTCATTAAAACATTACAAAGTAATTGAAATGCACCATTAAGAATTATTTGGAAATGTTAAAAATTAGTTATTTCAACAATTTATTTCCATATATTTGCTATAACCACTAGATAACAAGTTACAATTTACATTTGGTATCTCTATGGTTTGCTAGCTTATATTTTCCAATTTTATTTTTCAGTTTCTGATTCTTTTTAACAATATTTTAGACTCGAGATTCAGGTCTGACAACTATACATGGCAACACAAAAAATGAATTTACTAAAAACTTGTGCAAATATAAAACAGCTGTTTTCTATTAATTTTTAAGATTTCCTAATCTTTTTTGTAAATTGGAAATTTGAGTTGAAAATAAAACAATAATTTTCAAAAATTGAACCCATTCGACATAATTGTAGCAAGATCGTAAACTGAGCTCTTAAACTTTGCATGTAATGAATTGTTTTTCCTTTCTTATATGGTAAGAAGTTCGTAAATAATTGACATCTTTCATATATGAAATGAATTCAAGACATCACATGCCTTTGTGTCTTAATAACTCCATTTTTTATATGAGTTTGTAGTAATTGGCCATGTTGTGATCTTGCTAATTGTGCTTACTGTAAGGAAATTGTAGAAAAAGCTTTTGGAGAGAATTCTTAGAATTTAAGTATTAGTTTGAGTCCTAGATGTTCCAATTTAATCATCCATTTTGAATACAAAATGTCCTTCCTAGGGCTAATGGAGCAGTACTGTACGATATAAGACTAGTTATGCATGTTTAGACTCCTTGTCAGTAATGGTGGCATGACATGCCTTACATTCACTTGCCTGGTCTAATTGTTTGACTCGTTGGATGTCAAATGACAGCACTTTTGGCATGTTTTAATATTGATCAACACCTTAAATCTTTATTGCACATGTTTGAAGGAAAATGATCACACATAGTCTCAACATAGTTTAACGTTATCAAATATATAATTGCAAGGTCCATATTTTTTCTACTTATTATCTTTTTCTTTTCTTTTTAAATATCTAATTTGATATATCTAGGCTCTCCAAATTGCATTGAAAAGCATGAGTAGATATTATGCTCGCCAAACTAATGTAAACAACACTATACTTGTAATTGAATAGGATATTATATCTTACACTTTTGTATGCAATCAAGATAGAATGACTAATTTGAATTATATTGACATTTCCATAATCATAATGATCCAACCTTTTCTCAATTATTTATTGATATAATCATTACAACCAAGGTGGTAGATCCATTACCGAAGACAAGGTTAATTTGGTATTTGCATAATATGTGAGCAATGTTGACCCATGCATGTATGCACATACCATTCTTTTAGTCACTCAGGAAATATAAGTACTGTTGCTCGTCTATGTTGGTATTTGTTGACTCAACTTGTGCAAACTTACTAGATTGCTATATTTCATATGCTGAATTGCCATAATTCCCATGAATGTATGAGTTTCATTGCTTGTCGGTCCTATGAGGCATGCATTTGGTTGTGCACTACAAAAGTGAGTGGAGCAAGAAGACAAGTTTTCTGAGTCAACTTCTTATTGATTATTATGAAAATGGGAAATAACTACCTCTATCATGAGAACGTTGACACCCAAACTCCACTATATTGGTCCCTGTACAGATGAACAAGAGGCCTTCTTTGTAACCTATTTCTGAGGATGTGCTATGGATACATGATGCCTTTCATTGCTGCTCCATTGGAAATTTCATTATTTATGATCCTCTTTTGGTATGGCTAAGCAAGCAGCCTGAACCATGCCATTAACAAATGGTGACTTCCAGCTTCAGCCTTCTTGCTATCATCAGATAATAAATAGAGATTTGGAGAGGATGGCTCCTGGGTTCAAGGTGCCAACTGACCATTTTGATAAATGCCTCTTGGTAGTCACAAGACTTGGAGAAGGTCATATTACTGACGATTACATGAAGTCCCTTGTGAAAACCCTTGAAATATGTGGTGTTAAAGTGTATTAAGGCTCTGTTTGGGATTGCTGTTTATAGTAGAGCGTTAGCTAGTTGAGCTTTTAACAAAAAATTGTTTGCTATTTGGTAATTACATTTGTAAAATTCCATAGAACTTATACAATTATTTGGTAACCAAATTAAGAAAGTGCTTTTAGCATGACTAATTGACAATAAAGAATATTGCATAGTATTGTATAGTATAATATAATATATTATTATATATTAAAATGTTATTGTCTAAGTATAATAATATAATGTGATATGATAGAACATAATAATATATTATTAAATATTAAAATATTATTACATATTAAAATAACTTATAGTATAATATAATATAATATTATTATAATATAATCTAATACAATATTGCATGGTATTATACTATAATATAATAAGAAATGATATGAAATAATATAATTATACATTATTATATTATTATAATATTACAATACAACATAATACAATACAATACAATACAATGTGCTAGCATGGGTATTTTGGTAACTATGAGAATTTTGTTAAATCAAAAATAACTTTTCAACATTGACCAAGTGCATTTTTTAGGGGGAAGCTATAGAATGGAGTTTCTCCTAGGTAGACATTTTTTAGCTTTTCAAAGAATTAGAAAGCACTTCAAATTTTTTTACCAAATGCGACTAAATGGCTCAAAAGTGTTTTTGGAGGGTCAAAAGGCATTTTTTGGCTCTCCGAAAGTGTTCCCAAGTCAGGTCGAGTTAATTCGGCTGCAAAATTTGCTCCTTGAATATGGTGGAATATGACAACCCAGATTTGAATTGTCAAGGTAGTCAACAAACTTAACATATGTAGATTTAAAAACGTGCGACATCCACTAGCTTAACATTGAAAACAGGGGACAATAGGGGATATGGGCAGTGTGTTGCAGACCCCAGAAAATGCCATTGCAAACCGGCCCCGCCAAGCCAAATCCCTAGAGGTTCGACCAAGGCCAACCTCGGCCAAGGCCAAGACTCGGGCCAAATCCATTACATATAGGTCTGCCCAGACCTCGGCCAACCTCACCAGCAGCCGGCCCAATCCTGCGCAGACCACGCACAACGCCTGCGTGAGGTTCGGGGCCCTCGATCACGACCGCACCAGTGCGGGGCCAACCGCGCCCCTGCAAGCGTACAGCAGCGTGCGGGCCCCCATGCACGCGTCTAACAGCGCGTGGCCCTCCGCGCGCCTGTCCAGCAGCTTGCGGCCCTCCGCGCGCCCGCCCCGCAGTGCGCGGCCAACCGCGTGCCCGCCCAACCCCTGAGCCGGTGATAGGGCGATATGGGTAGTGTTCTCAGCAGTGGAGTGGGATGAGGGATATGGAGGGTAGGATGCAAGAGTGGTGGTAGAGAGGAAGATAATAGGGATGGTAGTGCCACTGATGGTTGTCAGGGAGGCAAGCATCATGACATGAATGGCATTGCAGGAGCGAGTGGTAGTCTCCATTCTTGTTGCCTATTTCAAGTCTTGCTATTGGATGCAAAAGAGATAAATAATCTCTTGGCCGAACATGCAAGCTTCACTAAAACATTGTGAATGAGATATCTGAGGCCCTAACCTAAGATCCTCTACAATGTGTGTTTTGCACTATACAAAGTTGTACAGCTCTGGATGGCTGTCACATCATCCAATCACAGAGACAGAAGGCTAACAAAAAAAATATTAGTGTATCGCATACCCAATGCGTCGTATATGCCACATAATGCTTGTCCTATTTGATAGTCATCCATCTTTGTGATTGGATGGCATGGAAGCCATCCAAGATTGTACCACTCAATGTTGTATATCACGCATTGCAGAGGATCTAAACTCGTGAGGCCCCTGTCATTCAATGATCCGTATATGTTGTTGTTTCCACATCCATCAAGACTAGCTGATGTCATACTAAAATCATAGTCCATAGGCCTTAGCAATATCTTTTAAATATTTAATTTAAGCATGCATTTTTTAATATTTTAAACTGAATAAAAGGGTTTAGAAAGTTCAAGGTCCTGCTCAAAGCTCGAATTTTGAGTAAGTACCGAATTTGGGCTCGAAAGGCAGGCCCAAATTAAACGGATTAAACAGTTAAGCATTGCCATCTTCTAATCAGGCGGGCTTGTGCAGGTGTGAGGATATATCAGGTGGCAACATGGCTTTTTATGGAGAGACAAAGGTCTGTAGAGGTGCTACTGTCATATCAAACTGACTACAAATATATTTCATAGTGTCAACTAGGAATTTTCTTTCAATATCCGGGTGATACATAAACACAAGTGTTAGCTTGCAAAAAATATTGCGCGGGCAATTCACTGGTCCTGTTGTAGATGATGCATGAGCTCAAGCAGCATACAAGGGTGCACATGTTGGCATTACTGTTCCAAAAAAATATTAGGGTTGTAACTTAGACCTGTAGAGGGTTGTAGCATACAAGGGTGCAGCCAAACCCTACCTAGATCTGTAGAGGTTTGAGTTGTGACCCAAACCAGAATCCCAAACTTTTAGATAATTAATGGGTCGGGTCAGTAGATGATCCAACCTTATTAGCCATGCTTTGATTTATTGGTCTAGAATCATGGATGGGTTTGAAAAATGATCTATTTGGTTGTTGGTTTGTGTCATTGTTTCTTACATGATCTAATATAATGATATATTGGATGATCTATCATTGCTTGATTTGATCTAACCCTAAACTCGATACTTACAAACCTATCATTCATAGGTTTGTAAGTTAGGGGCTACAGCTAGCACTTTTTAAGTTGAACTCATAGTGAAGATTTAAACCAAATCCTAGTCAATGACAATAGTGTTAACAATAATGATATTAGTGTTAACAATCTGCACTAAAACTCTCTTTTAGCTTTTTCCATATATTAATTTTTGTAACTTATGGCTGCCCTAAGAAAGATAGAATGAATTATATGGATATTTTAATGAAAATAAGTATAATAAATAATGTATAATTCTTGAATATTACATCATACTCGAACTCGATATGGTTTGGATGACTCAAAGGTCAAAAATAGGCAGCTGCACATGAGCAGCAAATGACAAGGTTCTATATCTAAAACTATGATCAGAAGATTTTTATTTGATCTTTATCTGAGATTTTTATTCAAATGCCGTCTGTTTAGCAGTTGAATGTTAATTTTGCAAAGCACATCAGACTATCATGAGAATTAGCCATGGCCAAAGGTTTGGTATTGTATGTACAAAAGATGTTCATTACATGTGTGGGGACTGAAAGATAGGCTCAATTGCAAAAAAAAAAAAAAAACAAAGTTGGCCACAAGGGGGGGGGGGGTGATAGTTTAAGAAAGCAAGCCCAATAGCCTCATGCTTGAAACAAACTGGAAAAAACTGAAGATTTAACATTAGATGGTTAAGCAGTTTTTTGATATAAAATTTTCCTTGAGAATGTCACAACAGTTCATGAAGCATTGAAGTTTGTAGTTTGGCTGTTAATATAATATTATATTTACATTCTAAGGGCTATCTATAGTTCTATAGTTGAATATCTATAGTTCTACATGTTGAATATCTATAGTTCTACATGTTGAATAATATATCATAAATAATATTTGACTTGTGAAAATATATTCTTCTTGATTTGGAATGCCGAAACATTAAGAAAAATGGATAATGAAGGGAAGAAAAGCTTTTTCTACCAAACAGCCAAGATTGCTTTATTGATAGAATTACACATCAGGCTAGATTGGGTCTGCGATGCAATGGCTAACCTGTTAACCTACCGTGACACACTTATATCAAATCTGGCATACTTAGTCTGATACTTATCCAATTAATCTTTTGACAAATGTCAACCCACTTATTTAACATCTATTGAATCTATCGCTCTGCATGATATTCCATATATGCAACTTTTCGTATATAGTAGTTAGTGTCCACACACAGTTAAGCATGTCGGTGTAGAATCACATTCAAGTTTGGGTCATAACTATATCCACCTAACCTGCTCATTAAATGGGTCGATTCACATCAAGCAGGTCAAGTCTATAAACTTGAAAACTGCCCATTTGCTGAACTGGCCAATTTGTTTATGACCCAAACCTGCTGTTGCCATATCGAAACGTGCTAATGTGATCCCATGTTGGCCAATCGGTTGAAGGATTGCAACCCTTATAAACATTTCTGAAACTAAATTCTACTATTTACTTGCAAAACTTCAAATAACTAACAACATCATGTTAGTCAACCGACATTATCTTCCTAAGTGCCTTGAAATAGCTATTTGCATGTGGGGGTTGATTTTGATATACCATATGAATCGACTGTTTAACTTTCTAAATTACTTTGGTCATGCAGGTCCACTTATATTTTATATCTCTGTTGTCTTATTCCAAGTAAAGTGCATCTTGATCTTTTCAGTGAGGCTTTGTCAGACCATACATTTCTCATGATACATCATTTTTTTAACATCATTTTTTTAACATAATAGATGTATGGAATGAATGGGGGATACATCATTTTTTTTTAACTGGGGATCTTAAGACTTCAATCAATGCTCATGATAGAACAAGCGTGTAATTGGATTGATCTATTATGTGTATTGTATCTTGAATATGTGTTTGTATGTCCACATAGATGTGTATATGACTGTATAAATAGATAAAAAATGGAGAACTCAGGCAAACTAGATGAAATAACTTGGCAAAATTTTCTTACTCTGCCACCAGTTTTCCACAAATTGTTTGTCACCACATCTTACTTCTCCATCATTGTCTCTTTCCTTGAAAATGCAATTTAATGCTTTAAACCTTCATCCTCCTACATATTGGGAAATAGTCTTCTTCACAACTGAGGTAGCTTTCAATTTTCACACGTACTCCGAGTCCTAAAGTAGGGTTAAAGATATAGTCTGAGAAGGTCAATTAAGCGCATTGGAATTGAGGTGGATGAAGGCAAATGAATTGTAGTTTAGAGATTATGCTCATTTGGCAACAGAGGGAGTTGACTTTCCAAAATAGCATTTTGGTGCTAGTATGCTATTTGGGGTCAGTGTTCTCCTGTAATTGATGGCAGTGTTGTTGTCTTGAGATTGAATATGAAAATCAAGTTGTATCCAAGTGCTTACAAGTTATAATATTTGGACCCTAGAGATGAAACATGAAGGTCTGTGGCAAATTTATAGTTTGTGGGTCATTTCTTAGGAAAGTGTGGTCCTTCATAGCAGGTCGACCTGGATGAACGCGTACAGCATCTGAGGTTGGAGGCAAGTTTCATACTTTTTTGTCTGTTAAAGCTCAAGAGAACAGGAAGGTTGACATACAAGATGATTGAACATATTTGGAACAATTTTTGGGTCTGATACAGCAAACAACTATGTTGGCTATAACTTTAACATGGATTTCTTAATTTGGCCCAATGGAATTAACTTAAATTCATGTTTTGATTGGATATATCTCCTACCCCTTTATGGAATCCAATACAAGTTTAGTGGGATAGGTTTATTCATTCAATTGGTGACAGATGATTTTAATAATTCTACTCAAGGTTTTTGATTTCTTTTCCTTTTTTCTTTCTTTTCTTTCTTCTTTTCAGCTCAACATAATGAGAATGACAAATTCATGAAGGTACAACTGATATGTAACTAGTTATATGGAAGGACACGATATATGCAGCATAATTTCTCTTTGGGGCTTACTTCTGTTACCCTCTTGCCTGTTTTTGCTATTAGATATGTAACTAGTTATATGGAAGGACACGATATATGCAGCATGGTGTAGTTCTTGTACCTTACACATTATTCACACAAGATCTTTGTTATATTTTAGTTTTGTTGGAGGTATTAGTCAATTTTTTTTACTTCAACTTGCTTCTATATTTTCCTTCCTGGTCTTGGTGAAATACTTGTTATGGAAATTAAAAAGGGTATTCAACTTTGCGGATTTTATTTTCATATGCATCATAAGCTTTCTTTTTTCTATATGATTACTTACGTTGATAGATTTTTACGTATAATTCTTTTTGTCGTGTACTTGTGAATTTCTTTTTGCATCCATATTTTGGTGGACATTAGCTATAGCAACCACTTAAAATAGTTGTTCTTTGGCAATTTCCATCCATCTCTTGAATTTATTTTTCCCCTACAATCCCGATCACATTCATCACTTAAAATTATCAGCGGTCTTACAATGCATAATAATAGTGGCAATGATTCTAATTGTGCAATTATATAATTATTGATGAACTCTATTCAACAAGCATCTTTATGTTGTGTGTATTTAGCCCCAGGCTTTGTTTTGGCCTGCTGTACTTGTAGTGTTGTCTCAGAAGCAGCAATATTGCATCTTGATTCTCTTTAATTGTGGTCTTCAAGTTGACATGATATTTTCTCCTCTTTTCCTTTTAATGATCGTTCAAGCTGCCTAAACTGCAATTATGTTTGTTTTCTTTATAGGCTTCACATCTAGGTTTCCAGGAAGTTTAATTAGAAAGAATGATTAGTGGAGTAAAAGATATTGGGCCTTTGAGCTTATTTAAATTTTGCAGATTATAGGCTGACACTTGCTTTAAGATCTTGTTCTAAATCATATGTCTGGTGAAGAGTACAGACAAGTGGTTTGATACAGACGCCAGAACCTGTGGCAGATATTGCTTCTTTGGCAACAACTAGTATAACTTATTGTTTATTATAGCTTGTATAGAGATGGCATCCATACTGAATTTCTTATATAATAGTGCAGAAGATGGACAACTACCTCTTGAAGGTACAAGGAAGTCAAATCTGAATCACATGCCCTTAATCTTGGTTCTCATAGATGCGGCAGATCTTTTGGATTGACATAGGATAAGAAAATTATGTAAGTAATGGATGGGGGACGAAGAGATGAAAGGGCAAGGAGATTGGGAATATAAAAGGATAGGAAAAAGAGGAACACCAACACAGTCAGGAAAAAAGGTAAAAAAAATTTTACATAAAAATTTCAGACATGCATTTAATAACTTGTTAAGTTTATGAATGGTGGAGATTCAGTAAATATTTTACAAAAATCTAGCTATATATGCTTCATTTTTGCCATTAATAATCTGATCAGACTGCTTGTACAACTAAGGGAAATTGGTGAAAGAACAAGCAGGTGGATGAGTTGAATGCTCATGCCTCGATTTGTATACATCTTCAGATCTATAATAGAAATTAGTATCATAATTTTAAAGTTAAAACTCAAATTTTATTAAGAATGCAAAACTTCTTTTTTGGAGTTATGAATCTGAGGACACATCCGTGTACCTGCATACTTGTGACATACAACATACACATGCATGTGCTTGTTTTACTTGTGCATATTTACAGCAATATGTTTACAAGCATAGGTATGTATTTGCTATATGTTTACAGACATATGCATGTATTTATTTGATCTTTATCCTAGACTTTGATTCAAATGCCGTCTATTTAGCAGTTGAATGTTAGTTTTGCAAAACACATGAGACTATCCTGAGAATTAGCCATGGCTAAAGGTTTGATATTGTATGTACAAAAGATGTTCATTACATGTGTGGGGCCTCAAAGATAGGCTCAATTGCAAAAAGTTGTTGGGGCGGGAGGGGGTGGTGGTAGTTTAAGAGAGCAAGCCCAACAGACTCGTGCTTGAAACAAACTGGAAAAAACTGTAGATTTGACATTAGATGGTTAAGCATTTTTTTGACATGAAGTTTTCCTTGAGAATGTCGCAACAGTTCATTAAGCATTGAAGTTTGCAGTTTGGCAGTTAATATAATGTTATATTTACATTCTAAGAGCTATCTATAGTTCTACACATGGTCTGCCGTATTGATCGGTACGGGTCGGTACGGGCCGGTATGTACCGGTACCGGACAGAATCGGTACGGTACAGCTAAGGTACGCAGTACCGACTGTACCAACGTACAGGTGGGCATCGGTACCGGTACAGTACCGAACCAAATCGAGCCGAACCGGTACTGTACCGATGGGGCTAAAAGCTAAAAAAAATTGGAGCCGGTACGGACTGGTCGGTACGGGCCGGTACCGGTTCGGTACGGGCCGGTACGCATCGGTACCGAAGTATGTTGCTGTACCGTACGGTAGGGTCCGGTACCGGTATGTTCCGGTCCGTACCGACCGGTACAGCAGACCATGGGTGCAGCTATATTTTTCGGTTTCGACTATTCGCAATCCGTACCGGTCGGTAACGGCCGGTACCGGCTCGTACCGAACTGATACTGGCCCGTACCGACCTTAAATTTTTTTTGGCTCTTGGCCTGAACCAGCCGAACCGGTACAGTACCGGTTCGGTTCGGTATGGTACCAGTACCATTCCGGTACCGGTGCCCACTGGTAAGTCGGTATGGTCGGTACAGCGGACCTTAGTTCTACATGTTTAATAATATATCATAAATAATATTTGGCTTGTGAAAATATATTCTTCTAGACTTGGAATGCCGAAACCTTAAGAAAAATGGAAAATGAAGTGGGGAAAAGCTTTTTCCACCAAACAGCCATGATTGCTTTATTAATAGAAGTACAAATCAGGCCAGATTGGGTCTGCGATGCAATAGCTAACCTGTTAACCTACCGTGACACACTTATATCAAATCTAGCATACTTAGCCTGCTGCTTACCCAATTAATCTATTGGCCAATGTCAACCCACTAATTTAACATCTATTCCATTGTCTGCCGTACCGGTCCGTACCGGCCGGTACGGCCGGTACGTACCGATCCGGTCTGGGACCGGTACCGGATCAGCGTGAAATTCGATACCGGTAGTTTATTGTTGAAAAAACGGTATGAGACCGGTACGGGACTGGTTCGGACCGGTATGGGACCGGTTCGGACCGGTACGCCACCGGTACGGACCGGTATGGGATCGGTTTCGTACCGGTTCGGGCCGCCACCGGTACGCCGACTGGTACCGGTACGGCGGACCTTGATCTATTCAATCTATCGTGAGGATGATAGTGTTATTTTGATGATTAACAAGCAATTATCTAGATTCTAGAGTATGTTATAAGTTAAATCGATACTTCATTTATAAGTTTATTACTCTCAGTATATTTTGTATTAATTGATATAGATACATTTCATTGTTCATTTGAATGAATCTAACCTTGAGATGCAGCAAAGTGTGGATTGAGTCGACCCAAAGGATGATTGGGTCGACCCCGGCACATCAAGAAAATATTTGGCACACTTCTGCAAAAATGGCAAAGATGAACAGTGAGTTGGGTCGACCCAAGGAAAGCATGAGTCGACCCAAGGATCAAGATCCTCAAAACAAGACAGAAAAATGGTTCTCTGGATTTACTGAGAGGGTCGACCCAAGTTGTAGTTGAGTCGACCCAAGCTTGAGTCGACCCAAACCCTGAGAGGGTCGACCCAAAGGCAAGACAGAAAAGGTTCTCTGGAAACCCTGTTAGGGTCGACCCAAGAAGAAGTTGAGTCGACCCAAGTGAACTTTGAGTCGACCCAAAGAAAGGTTGGGTCGACCCAAGTGAAGGAAGGCTGAATTATAAAGTTTCTGTGTTTTTGAGAGGGTCGACCCAAGGAATGTTTGAGTCGACCCAAGTGAAAGTTGGGTCGACCCAAGGACAGGTTGAGCCGACCCAAACACGGGCTGAAGCATAACGGCTAGTTCTGCAGATGTACTTTTTGTCTTTCCAAAAGTGAGTAACGGCTAGTTTTTGAATTCTAACCATTGGGGCTTGTCCAATGGATGTAGGAAGCTATTTAAAGTGGCACTATTCATCAGATAAAACATCCTTTCAAAAGAATATCAAAGAGTACATAAGAAAGAGAAAGTGCCCTAATCTTCTTCATCCAAGTGCTTCATTCAAGAATCAAAGAAAGGGGTTGAGCAGATTCAAAGAGTCATCTAGAGCTCCATCCTCCCTTGAAGAGTGAAGCATCCTTGACAAAGAAGAGAGAAGTCACTACAAGTGATAAATACTTTCTAAACTCTTCTTTGTAGTTTATATTGTTTCATTTGCTCATTTAGGAGTTTAAATCTTCTTTCTTTGTTTATTAAACTACTTGTAAAGGTTGGTTGGTTAGCCCGCAAAACCAACGGAATAGGTTGATTGGTGAACCCGGAAAACCAATTGTAAAGGTTCGTTGGTGAGCCCGTAAAACCAACAAAGGTTCGTTGGTGAGCCCGTAAAACCAACATAGATTTTTGGTGAACCCGGAAAACCAAAGTGTAAAGGTTTTTGGATTGTGAGCCCGGAAAACAATCCAATTGTAATCTGCGGGATTATAGTGAATTCCCAAGGGATCGCTTGGGGAGTGGACGTAGGTGCTAAGGAGAGCACCGAACCACTATACTTTGTGTTGTTTGTATTGTGATTAGTTTTAGCTTACTAATCATTCATTTAACTTAAGTAAGTTAAATTTAAAAGAAACCAATTCACCCCCCCCCTCTTGGCTTGTCACCTTGGGCAACATATCGTTATACCTGATATTCCATATATGCAACTTTTTGGATATAGTAGTTAGTGTCGACACACAGTTAAGCATGTCGGTGTAGAATCACATTCAAATTTGGGCCATAACTATATCCACGTGACTTGCTCCACCTGACTTGCTCGTTAAATGGGTCAGTTCACATCAAGCAGGTCAAGTCTATAAACTTGAACACTGCCCATTTGCTGAATTGGTTCGCTGGGCCAATTTGTTTATGACCCAAACCTGCTATTATCGTATCAAAACGTGCTAATGTGATCCCATGTTGGCAAATTGGTTGATGGATTGCAACCCTTATAAACATTTATAAAACTAAATTCTACTATTTGCTTGCAAAATTTCAAATAACTAACAACATCATGTTAGTCAACTGACATTATCTACCTAAGTGCCTTGAAATATCTATTTGCATGTGGGGATTGATTTTGTTATACCATATGAATCAACTGTTTAACTTTCTAAATTACTTTGGTCATGCAGGTCCACTTATATTTTTTCTTTGTTCTCTTATTCTAAGAAAAGTGCATCTTGATCTTTTCAGTGAGGCTTTGTCAGAACATACATTACTGCCTAGTTGCCATAATTAAGCTCGAAGAAAGTCGAATCTCAATTGTATTAGCACCTAAAATCTTATAGAATGAGTAATCTCAACTTAAGCAAAACTTTCTTTTTGCTTTCTAAAGAATGGCTTTCTGGGAACTTATATTTTTGCTCATAAAAGTAAATAATAGACATTTGTATAATGGATTCTTATGTTCTGCTTATCATTGTGGAATACGTTCATATGAGTATGTCTATTGATTTTTTCCTTGGTTTTGTAGTCTGTGCAGGTCATTTTGTTAGTACCAACTACATCAAGCACTATGCACTTCGTAATGCATAAAGTGACAGATTACACTATTAAATTTTTTTTCTCAACATGAGTTTTACTTATGTGAGTTCAGTCATGCCAAAAAGAAAGTACAATTTCCCATATTAGCATGAAGCACAAGAAACATGCATTATTGCAAGTGGCTGATAGAATGGGGGTGTATTATTGGTTCCTCCTGATAGATAGTCAGGGTAACACAAATGGCATGAGTTATCAAACTTGCCTAGACAGAAAGAAGTTCTGGTAAACCTTTCAGATCAGATATGGTATTTTTTGTCCTATGTGGTTTTTTCTCTTTGGGGCTTACTTCTGTTACCATCTTGCCTGTTTTTGCTATTACATATGCAGCTAGTTATATGGAAGGACACGTTATATGCAGCGTGGGGTAGTTCTTGTACCTTAGACATTATTCTACAACAGAGGATCTTTGATATATTTTAGTTTTGTTGGAGGTATTAGTCAATTTTTTTTTTACTTCATCTTGCTTCTATATTTCCAGCCCAAGAAGGTTTCACACAATGGCTTTACACCATTGATGATGTCTGTTCTTGCAGGCTCACTGCAATGCATGGAGGAACTGATCGAGGTAAACAGCATGAAGAGATTATATGAAAGTAAGCCTGGATCTTTCATCATCTAAATGACCATAATGTTCACTTAGGAGGGACCACAAAGAACTTCAGGAAATTAAGGAATTTATAAGATGATCTGCTATTCTTAGGATATTCATTGAAAAAAATTTGGAGAATTTCACACCTTTGGCCTGGCATCTGCCTGCTTTCTAATCAAGTGGCTCAGAAAAGCCCTATAAAAGAATCGTCAATGTAATATCATTGCTCATGAAATTTCTCAAACAAATTATAAAATGTGGTAGGACTACAAAAAAACAAATTTTATCAGAGAGAGCAATGAGACCTCTCACTTCTGAGATGCGAAGAATTCTTCTAAACAATTTATTATGTATTTCTGTTCATGTACGCGGGCGCTGATGTGAATGGTGATATTTCCATTGGAGTAACTCCCTTTGGATTGGCAGCTTGTGGTGGCTTGACTGAGATTATTAAATGCTTACTGAAAGCTGGGGCTGATGCAAATATACCTAATAAAGTAAGTGCTCATATCTTTGCCTTGTTTATTTTTCTGGCTGTTTTTAGCTCTCTAAAATTCTTATATCAGTTTAGCAGAAGCCACAGAAAGCAAACGTGATGATGAACTTCGTACTGACTGCAAAGTAAATACTAGCATGCCACACTGCTATGCTGTAGCTTTGATGTCATTCTTTCTCTTTGATTGATCCTCAGAATGTCCATTCTATGAACTTTACAATGCACGTGGGAACTTTCTCTTTTTATATTGTCATCTCACAAACTTCTTAGCCAACAGGGTTTACACAAGAAATAGATGTCATGTACAACATACCATGAGGTGGTATAAAAGGTAATGGTAATTATTGGCTCTATGAAAAACTGGTGTGTGGTGCCAATTGATGGAACGAAGTCAGCATCATTATTGTCAAAAACTCGAGCGCCAAGAACAATATGTTTTCATTTTTGGGAGCCCGTGCGATCCGAATCCTGGATTTTTATCAACAAGGGGACTCCACTTTAAGTTGATTCCTCCTCCCCCGCCCTTTTCCATTTTACTCCTGCAACTCCCTTGTGCTTGAATACCAGCAGAATACTAACATGTTGAGAAACATTGTTGCGCTGTACAGAGTGTAGGATGATGTTGCAAGCCTTATGAAACTCATCTTTCTCTTGTTCTTTTGCTCTGTAAATTTCAGGATGGGCTGAAGCCAATTGAAATTGCTGCAGTATTTGGTAAGCAACAAGATGTTAAAATCCTTTTCCCTTCAACATCCCCCATTTCAAGTGTGCCAGACTGGAGCATTGATGGAATTATTACTGATCTAAAATCGAAAGTTCCCAAACAACTGGTGTGCAATCCCGGAATACCAGAAAAAAAAATCTACGGTGTTGCCCCACTGCCCCCTACCCACAATCCCCCAAAAACCACCACTATCTCTCTCATATGTATTATTATCTTACAGATTTCATTCGGAAATACTTGATGCATGCATCAAGATCTCATTTATATTTACAAAACGAAATACCTGCTTCAAGAAATGATTATTGTTTAAGATTTATGTTGTCAAATCTTCAGTGGCACATTACATCAAATTGCATAAATTATTGAAACTGAAAAAGGAAGAACTTAAACTTGATCTTTTTCTACCAATCCAATATTCTGTACTATTTTGAATGCTTACATCTGCAGATAAGGCACTAGAAAGGATCAAAAGTTCTATTATTTAACTGAGGTCAAAGAAAAATATACATCTATACAGTCTGAACTAGTATTACCTGGATATGTAGCAGTGGGAGTTACAGAATGACAAGTGCCCAACATATTGGCTTGTGAAAATCCAATGGGAGGCTTTCAAGAAACACTACTTTATATATCTCTAGATAACAGAAGTTATTTGTGATTCTATATTCTTATTAATGATGAAGTATCAAATGTAGCTGTCAATTTCTGCTTAAATAAGTATGATATATGCTTCCTGAGTTAACTTGCCAACAATGACGAAAAGATACTAATCAAATCATAGATTCTGAAGCCCTTGACTACAGTAGCTACAATAGACATTTACAGAATCAATGCGATGCATTATTACTATTAGAGTCTTAATAATGGTGTCAACTTGCTTACTTTTTGCTGTACAGTTACATATTCATAGCCAAGTTGTGCAGAACCCTGCTTTGGAATACTAGTTGCAGAGTTCTGATTCACATGTGAGTAGGAATGATATGATGGGTTTATAGAGACATGAATACATTTTTGGGAATCTGGTCTAGTGGCTGGTTTCCTAGAAATCTCCCACAGCAAGGGTTTCAAAGCAATATTTCCAGATGTGATGCAAGATATTTCTAACTGTTGGGCTTAAGTAGAGGTCAATTTTGCATAGTATTATGGCTTTTATTTGTTATTTCCTTCCAAATTTTCTGATTCTTCTAATCGTTTTGTTCATGTACTTGTTCCATTTTATCTTCAACATTTGTCATCATCAATTTCTAGGTTGTCTCAGGAACATCTTGTAAAATGCCACATCTTTGCTTAACCATTCTATAGGCTATATCTGATAGTGGTGACTAGTTATTATATGATAAATTTGATCTCATTTACTAACTCAAATTGACTTAATGGATAGATTAAATGTCAAGATAAAAAGACATTCTCAGATTGGAATGAATGCAGAAGAAAAGCAGTTGGTGAAACGGAATATCTTTCAGCAATGATTTTTTACACTATGGTAATTCCTGAACTCATAACCACTTTTGATACTTAAGCATTTTGTTTGTTGATGGAGTGTTTGAGTGTTTCACTTATATATATTTAGTTTAAGATAAAGACAGCCCCTTAGCATTTTTTCCTCGTTTTATTCTTGATTTGCCTTTGCGTTTTATCTTTTCATTGATTGGGCTGAGATTTAGTGAAGTCTCTAGCATGAGCTTTTAAGCTAGGCTATCCTTTTGTAAACTACAAGTGGTGGTTTTATAGCATGGGTATGGAGTGTAGCATGCCGACCTAGTACCATAGTGGAATAGTTCAGAGGCTTGATACGGCTATACTGACACATGGTACAGTTGTTGTGCCGACTCCAGCAGTGCGCCATATGTTTGTGCATGGGTGTATTGTTTGAACTGACCTGTACAAATAAGCTACTGGAATGGTCCATGGTACCGGGATTGCTAACTTTGGTTTGAAGATTATTGTTGGTTTTACTGGAATACATTAAGGATTCTAAGCTCTTTTTTGTTTTATGTTAGTGATCCGTGACAATACTGAAATTGATGCACAATAAAAATGGTTGAAGCAAACAAGATGATGGAAGAAATGAGAATTTTGAGATAGATGTATAATAAAACTAGGAAAGAGAAAGTGAGAAACGAGTGTACTGTAGGAGATATAGGATATCTACGTGTTGTAAAGAATCGGTGTTTAGAGAAAGTATTTGTCAGCATATAGTTTTTTTTACCCCTCAGTTCCCGTTTTTGTTGTAATAAAATTGTCAACCATTTGTTGGGTACAAGACTGCAAGTATCATAAGTTCATTTTCTTTTAGGTTACTTCTTTAGTATGTCTATGGGAAATAGTAGCACATATCCACTGACACCATGTTTTTGTGGCGAAAACATAAATCAAATAAGCTAATTTGAAGAGGATCTAAGTTCTCATATCTTCACAAGTTGATAATCCATGACTTAAATTGTTCAGGTCACTTGATTTGAAATTCCGCTCCTATAGTCATCTAACAGCCAAACCATGGATCAGTGACTTGCCACTCTACTCAAATGGCTGGTTATCAGGAGGTTTTCTTGTTCAGCACAGGCTTCAGAATTTTGGGGGCCAACACTTTGACTATACCATGTTGGTCTTGTTTGAAAAAAATCGCATATGTGACATGATGCCTCAAAAAAGGGATAAATTGCATTCTTGCCTTGAAAGATCAACATAATTCCATGAAAAAGTCAGCTTTCAATAGTAAAGTAATTTGTTTCCCTGTCAGTTTGCTGCATTCCCATTCGACAACAATGTATTACTACTGTGTACAATCATTGGCATTGGTCTCTGGTCGTTAATTTTAGAACTTTCCTCTATTACAAATGTGGTAATGAAAATGGATAAATAAATATGTTCTCATTGTTGGGTGGAGTTCTCCATGTGTTAGTCTTAGGTATTACATTTTGGGGGAGATCGAGAAAGAATGTATATCTTGAATATCTTGAAAGAACTACAATTGAAGTATTGCCTGATGATATATGCGTAGACAAACTGCGAAGTTTGGGTTGAAACATATTTGAAACCAAGGTATGCCGAACCGACCCATGGTTGGATCGCACCGATTGGTTCCGTATTTGTCTCGGTGCGAACCGGGCCGGTTCGCACCGGCCCAAACGCATTTTTTCCGCGTGCCCACACTCGGGGAAGAGCGTCCGTGCACGGGGAAGAGCGCCCACACGGGCTCTAGTACCGGTGTGGACGCGCGCGGACGCGTAGTGATTTTTTTTTAAGCACATCAGAAGCAAATAGCTGTTGTCTTGCCAGAATTTCAAGGAAATGGAATATATATTTCTGTTTATTTTCTATGTAAGCTTTTAACATGCTCAAACAAAAAAAGATCATGCCGCCTTACTTTGATTTCATTAAAACATTACAAAGTAATTGAAATGCACCATTAAGAATTTTTTGGAAATGTTAAAAATTAGTTATTTCAACAATATTTTTGCATATATTTCCTATAACCACGAGATCACAAGTTACAATTTACATTTTGTATCTTTATGGTTTGCTAGCTTGTATTTTCCATTTTTATTTTTCAGTTTCTAGTTCTTTTTAGCAATATTTTAGACTCGAGATTCAGGTCTGACAACTATACATGGCAACCCAAAAAATGAGTTTACTAAAAACTTGTGCAAATATAAACCGGTCGTCTTTAATCAATTTTTAAGATTTCCTAATCCTTTTTGTAAATGTTAAATTTGAGTTGAAACTAAAACTATAATTTTCAAAAATTGAACCCATTCGACAGAATTGTAGCAAGATCGTACTTTTAAACTTTGCATGTAATGAATTGTTTTTCCTTTCTTTTATGGTAAGGAGCATGGTTTGCCGTACCGATTGATACGAGTCGGTACGGGCCGGTACGTATCGGTTCCGGACGGAACGCATACGTAAATTATATTTTTCGGTTTCGACTATTCAGCAATGAACTTTCGTAACTAGACAGCTTCACAATATAGTGGGATTGGTCCATCAGTGGAGGGTGTAACTCCTAGCTCAGCAATGAACTTTCTTAACTAGACAGCTTCTTTGGCGGCATCAGATGCAGCAATGTATTCAGCCTCGCATACAGAGTCTGCCACGGTATGCTGCTTGGAACTTTTCCAGCACACGGCCGCACCTAATAGGGTAAACACATAACCAGACACAGACTTGCTATCATCACGGTCTGATTGAAAACTTGAATCGGTATAACCGACAAGTCTCAACTCAGTATCTCCATAAACAAGCCACTTATCCTTAGTATTTCTCAAATACTTGAGGATAGTCTTTACAACTTTCTAGTGGCTCTTTCCTGGGTCAGTTTGCTTCCTACTCACTACTCCTAGTGAATACGCCATATCTGGTCTAGTACATGTCATAGCATACATGATAGATCCCACAGCAGAGGCATATGGAATTCAACTCATACACTCTCTTTCTTGGGGAGTTGTTGGGCAATCTCCTTTAGAAAGAGTATTCCATGACCTATCGGAAGATAGCCTTTTTTGGAATTTTCAATGCTGAATCGTTTCAGCACAGTATTTATGTACGTGGACTGGGATAACCCAAGCAACCTTTTAGACCTATCCCTATAGATCTTCATCCCTAGGATGTAGGATGCATCTCCCAGATCTTTCATGGAGAACTGTAATGACAGCCAGATCTTTATTCCCTGTAGTGCAGGAATGTCATTCCCTATTAAAAGAATATCATCCACATACAGTACAAGAAACATCACTACTGAACTATTTACCCACTTATATATGCAAGGTTCCTCTCCGTTCCTAATGAAGCCATACGTCTTGATCACCGTATCAAAGCGTATGTTCCAATTCCGAGAAGCCTGCTTCAGTCCGTATAAGGACTTCTGAAGCTTGCATACCTTAGATTCATCTGCAGAAATAAAATCTTCAGGCTGTATCATATACACCTGCTCCTTTAAATCTCCATTCAGAAAAGTGGTTTTAACATCCATCTGCCAAATCTCTAAGTCCAGATGTGCAGGTATCGCAAGCATGATGTGAATGGATTTCAGCATTGCCACAGGAGAAAACGTCTCGTCATAGTCTATGCCATAACGTTGGCGAAATCCCTTGGCAACTAGACAGGCTTTGTAGGTTTCCACATTTCCGTCTGTGCCTCTCTTCCTCTTGAAGATTCATTTACACCCAATGGGTTTGATTCCTTCAGGTGGGTCAACCAATGTCCATACATCATTGACCTCAATGGACTCCATTTCGGATTTTATGGCATTCAACCATTTCTCAGAATCAGACCTTTGCATAGCATCCATGTAGGTGACGGGATCCTCTATATTCTCATCGAGACCAACAAGTTCGCCGTCCTGGACCAGAAAACCATAGTATATGTCCGGCTGATGCGGTACTCTACCGGATCACCTCACAGATGTCTCTATAATGAGTTCTGGATCTGATCTAATCAAATCTGGTTCTTTAGTCTGTACTGGTTCTTCTATACGTTGAACTTCCTTAAGTGCAACATCAGAGCTGTTCGCTCCTTCACCAAGGAACTCCTCAAGGAAAACAACCCTATTACAGACAAACAACTTTTGCGTATCAGTATTATAGAAGTAATACCCTAAGGTTTCTTTTGGATATCCGACGAAGAAACAATTATCAGACTTGGATTCCAGCTTATCTGCTTTCAAACGCTTGACATAGGCCTTACACCCCCAAACTCTTAGGTGAGTGATCACTGGCTTACGCCCAGTCCACATCTCATGGAGTTTTAATTATAGATTTACTAGGAACCTTATTTAAGATATAGTAGGCAGATTCTAGAGCATATCCCCAAAAGGATAAAGGCAAGCTAGCGAAACCCATCATGGACCGGACCATGTCTAACAAAGTCCTGTTCCTCCTTTCAGATACACCGTTATGTTGAGGTGTTCTAGGAGGGGTCCACTGAGACAGAATCCCCATTCTCTTCCAGATAAGTCAAGAAATTACTGGAGAGATATTCCCCTCCTCGATCAGATCAAAGAATTTTAATGTACTTTCCAGTTTGTTTCTCTACTTCATTACGGTATAATTTGAACATTTCAAAAGGCTCGGACTTATGCCTCATAAGAAACACATGCCCGTACCTAGACAGGTCGTCTATAAACGTAATGAAATAGCTGTACCCTCCTCTGGCACTTGTACTCATAGGTCCACATACATCAGTATATACGAGTCCTAGAATATCTATGGCTCTCTCACCTTTTCCAGTAAAGGGTGATTTGGTCATTTTACTAAGAAGACAAGACTCACAAGTTGGAAATGATTCAAGATCATTAATATTCAAAATACCCAACTTGGCCAACTTGTTGATCCTGTTCTTGTTAATATGTCCTAGCCGGCAATGCCATAGGTAGGTATCAGAGATATTATCTATCCTGGGTCGCTTACTTGATGTGTACATTACACTAACAGGATGTAATATAGTGTAAATGCCATTTATTAATTGTCCATCAACCATAATAACACCATTCACAATGATATTACAAGAATGATTCTTTATTGATATTTCATAACCGTTTTGGGCTAGAAGCCCTACAGAAATGACGTTCATTAAGAACGGCGGACAAAAGTGACAGTCACTTAAGACGATTACATGAGAATTGAAAACTAACTTAAGATCTCCCAATGCTAGAACTGGAACAGTCTTTACATCTCCAACATTCAGGAACCTCTCATTATCCTCAAATCTCTTATTGACATGCAGTCCCTGTAATGAATTGCAAATATTATAAGGACTTCCGGTATCCAATACCCAGGTCAATTTATCACATATGGAGAAATTATAAGGAGTTATCATATAAGTACCTTGCCCAGCAACTGTTTGCTCATTTCTCCTGGGCCTGTTTGGATCAAGGGTGGCTACATACAGAGGACAGTTCCTTTTCCAGTGTCCCGGTTTCTGACAGTGGAAGCACGCCACCTTTCTAGGGTCAGCCCGCTTTCTTATCATCTGATAAGATGTTCCGACACTTAGCACCTTTCTTTTCCTTTTATTTTTATTTTTAATTTTATTTTTGTTTTTCCCTTTCCCAAAGAGACGACATCCTACCCCACCATCAACCCCATTAACCGGCCCTTTCCTGAGCTGGTTATCCTTCTCAAAGTTCTGCAACAACCCCAAAAGACCATGGAAGTTGAGTACAGGCTTTGTCATTCTATAATGAGTGAGGAATGGTCGGTCGGAATCAGGCAGGGAATTCAAAATCGCGTCCTTTCCCAATTGTTCATGCAGGAAAAAGCCGAGTTTGCTCAGGCGCTCTATCATCTCGATCATGTACAGTACATAGTCCGTAACAGATGCCCCTTCCCTGAGTTTGGCGTTGAAGATACAGCAACTGGTACTATACCTTTTATCGTCATCAGGGATGCCAAACGATTCATTCAATACTTGAATGATCTCGTTCGGTTGAGCACTCTCGAATCTCCGCGAGAATTCGTCGCTCATTGCTGCTAGCATAATGCACCGGACAGTGATCCGATCATTCGTCCATTTCTGGTAAGTGTCACGGACTGCTACCCGTGCATTAGCAGGAGGCAATTCAGGTGCCGGATCAGTAATTATATACATGGTCCTCTTGTGTTCCAGGTTGATCTTAAGCTTTCTAAGCCAGATTGAAAAGTTGGGACCGGTCAACTTATCATTATCTAATAATGACCTAAGTGACAATTGAGTGGCCATTTCTGCAAAGAATGACAACAAAGTCTAATCAGTAAATGAATCAATATAATCAAGAAATTTGGATTTTACTCCAAAGATCCTCCCACCATTTTGTACGAATCAATAGCCTCTACTTTAATCCGAAGAATTACTCCTAATTCTTTAGTGGGTACCGGAATCCATATAGACTATAGATGGGCCCGAGCAAGATCCGCCGTACCGGTACCGGTCGGCATACCAGTGGCGGCCCGGACCGGTACGAAACCGGTCCCGTACCGGTCCGAACCGGTTCCGTACCGGTTCTTCAACAATAAACTATCGGTACCGGATTCCACGCTGATCCGGTATCGGTTCCAAGCCGGACCGGTACGTACCGGCTGGTACGGCAGACCATGGGCCCGAGTGTGTCTCGGCTAACCCATCTGTTTCTAAGGGTAGGTTCATAACCAATTGTTTCACCAAACAACTCTCAGTAATATCCTTTTGCCACAGGCCACTTCAGCAGGTGTGTGTCACCTCCACTGAAAAACCTGGTCAGGTCCAACCGTCATCTTGCTGCAATAAGTTCATCACATCAGTAGATGACCAAGCCCGAGTGTGGCGCGGCTCACCTGACCACCTATTTAATGGATGCAACCGATTCAGCATTAATTGAGTGACAATCCCAATAGCCGATGAGCACCAGGCGTGTATCGCCTCCAATGATCATAAACATATTGGACTCATTATCATTTCAACGCAATGGGAGGCTATGACACGGTCATCTTCCATTAACCGTACCATTTTTAAGAACCTGATAATTTAGAGGATTTTTATGAAACAAGAAAAGCTGACTAACCTTGATCCTCCCACTGACTTCTTCAAATCAGAGGTTAATAAGAACATGTTTGAGTCAGTGCACCTAAATCGGTCCGACCGATTTTCTTATTTGGCATGGGTCAACAAGAGTTAATCAGAGATTTGATCAAAAGAGATTCACCTAGATGGCCAGGTAAGTGAAATCAGCAGAAGGGTATGCCATTAACTTGACTGGACCGAAACCCAGCAAGTAGCTTCCAATTAAAAACCTACTGATAACAGTTGCCTTAGACACCAACTGGTTCATCAATTTCAATTCGATCAATATCAAAACTCAGTGCTCAACCGCGGAGCCCAAATCAACATCCATTTGGTCTTATCAAGAGACATTGACTTGATCAACTACAACTATTGCAAAGATCAAGAGTTACCTTGATCGAATCCAAAGTAAACATTTTAAATTAGATTTGACCAGTTATTCTTCCATATTTTGATTTTGACCATTGAGTCTAACCCAACCCGATTTGATTTAGATAACCCATTACCTCCATGATTTATGCAATGTCTTAGATGTTTAAATCACATTTAAAATCTAGGATCTACATCAATACTTAATTCACAATTAAGTGTATTGCATTATTCATGTCTTATCTTGGTTTTGCATGCATTACAACTTTGAATCATTAAAACCCCTTTTAATGTTCAAGTTAAATGGTTTCCACATGCATACTAACATGTCTATTCATCATATGAATAACATCATAAAATAATATAATCAGTTTACATCATATGTAAAAGATCACATCTTGCATAGATATTTGATATCACAAAGAACCTGGACGGGCTCTGATACCACTGTAAGTGTGCGTGCAGAGGGCTAAACATGAATTTAAGAAAAATTTATGCGGAAAGAACGGGTTAAACATTTTAACCCATAACATGCTTGATATTTTATATATTTTGACTCTGGTATCGGTCGAAGACAGTCTTCAACTGCACATCACATGTGGGGCGGGCTCAGTCCCAATACATAGGGTGACACCCGCACGTGCCTATCAAAGCACTCATCATATGAGCCTCCGGGTGGAGAGCTACGCTTCGTCACACGATCACGCGTGAGAGTTCCCGGGAATCGAATAGTCTCCACTAATCCTTTGCTTTGACACCAAATATCACAAAGCCCTCAGATCCCGATGATTGTGTGATTCAAATAAATATGCATAAATCACAACTTTTTGTGATTTGAAGATTGAGATTATATCTCAACTTTAAAAGAGATCAAATCTCTTACCTTTAGAAGGGGGTTCCTTCAAGGATGCTTCGCAGCCGCACAAGCGTCTGGCCTCGATGACTCGTCCACGCGAGGCTCCGGAATGATCAGCTTCCCGGGGAGTGCTAGCTCGCAGGAAAGCAGATGGATGGCTGAAAGGTAGAAGAAGCAAGAAGATGAACCTTCACAGCTCAAGAATTCCTTCTTGGGCTTTCACCTTCAGAGCTACTCTCTCCTCTCACTTTCTCTGGTGCTCTTGATGTGTAGAGAAGAAGGAAGAGGGGTGGCCTATTTATAGGCCAAGAAGAGGGCGAGGTGTTCCTATAAGGTGTCCGATGAGGTGTCCTGCCAGGACACATGTCACACATGCAAGAAAAAGAGGTGTCTTGCTCCGCCATGTTTCACGCATGCAAAGGGGTGAGGTGGCCTGGAGGGCGATGTCATGGATGACCTCATGAGGCAAATGAGGTTATGGATGACATCAGGAGGAGTGTGAGGTGTCCAGGCCCACCACATGTCACACATGCAAGCAAAAGGGGTGTCCTGCTCCGCCACGTATCACGCATGCAAAGGGGTGATGTGGCTTGGAGGGCGATCGGGATGTGGATCCCATATACAGTATGTGGGTCTCACCTAAGCAGGACGTGGGTCCCACATAGAGTATGTGGGTCCCACCTAGGCAGGACGTGGGTCCCACATACAGTATGTGGGTCCCACATAGGCAGGACGTGGGTCTCACATAGGCAGGATGTGGGTCCCACATACAGTATGTGAGTCCCACATAGGCAAAGAAGTCCTAGTCATACTAGGATCATAATTGATTTTAATCCAATTTGATTCAAGCTAAATCTGATTTGGTTGGGGGCAAATTAGACATTTTCATCAAACCAATTTTGGTGTCAATTACGGTTTTACCAATTTCAAATTATATTTGAATTTGGTCAAGCCCAATCTCTATTACTCAATCAAATTGAGTCTAATCAGTGATCCAATCACCAATCTTTTCCAAGCAACAATTGCTTACGGCAATCAGTCAATCACATTGACTATTTTACCTCTAGACGATTCTCAATCGTCAATCAGCCATTTGATCAATCCAGAAACTTCTAAGCGTGTGACCTCACAGGTTCGAACCTAAGCCAGTAGTACAAGAACACTTCCTGCACTAATTGAAGTAACCATCTAGCAATGGGATCCGACGACCGGATAGGCCGAATAGATGCAAAACAACATTCTAGAACCTATGGATTATGGTTACCGCATAATTCATCCTCTTGACCAGAAAATGTCCAGGGTGGGTTCAGAGTCTGTCTACCCTGAAACGATCCATCCGGAAATATGTTTGAATTCAATAAGTCAAGTGATAGAGATTTGATTTTTCCTGGTTAGGGTACTACTTAATTGAAAACACAAGGCATTCACCCTTATTTCTAAGGGAGGTCAATCTCATCTTGATCTGCAACTGACTACCACAAGTACTTGACTGGACCCAGAAACCTTTCGTCGCTGGATTAGAAATCCAGGTAGTCCGGCACCAAAGTAGAGTGAGTTGCTTGCAAGCCACCGGTTGCAATCTCAGGTCTAAAGGATACATATACCCATATCCACTCGGAACAACTCTTGACAAGAGAAAGTCCGTTAATTGGTCACGTTCAGTGAACGTACACTACCATTCACCTGTATACCATACTAGTATCTCTATACTCTTTGGTTTGGAAGACAACCAACAATTATGATACACAATGACCTACGCCCGATAATACTATTGTCCTATTAATAGTATATCATACGGTCATGAACATTTAAGGACCTGTGTGACAATCATATTTTATTACACAAAGCAGTCCTAAGAACTTCATCACATCAGAGTTTATGAAGATATTGTGGTGATGAATAAATACCATATTATTTATAATTGATTCAAATACATTTACAATCAACAATTGATTGAATTTAGGACATAATTCCCAATAGCTAGAGTTCTTCTTTCGTTGTCATTTGGAATTGAATCCATTGTTTCCATCCCCACATCGTGTGATTCTTGCCGGGCCCTTAGTTAGGATCTTCAAGCATAGGCAAGGATTCAAAGGTAGCAAGAGATAGTCACGTTACCCGCCTGAAGACGGTCTTGCAACAACCATCCCATCTTCCTCGGCGGAACCTTGGCGTAGTGTTTGGGACCGCAACACCCCACGGGCCAACACAGTGTTCTTAGCGGTGGAGTGGGATGAGGGATATGGAGGGTAGGATGCAAGAGTGGTGGTAGAGAGGAAGATGATAGGGATGGTAGTGCCACTGATGGTTGTCAGGGAGGCAAGCATCATGACATGAATGGCATTGTAGGAGCTAGTGGTTGTCTCCATTCTTGTTGCCTATTTCAAGTCTTGCTATTAGATGCAAAAGAGACAAATAATCTCTTGGTTGAACATGTAGGCTTCACTAAAACATTGTGAATGAGATATCTGAGGCCCTAACCTAAGATCCTCTGCAGTGTGTGTTTTGCACTATACAAAGTTGTACAGCTCTGGATGGCTGTCACATCATCCAATCACAGAGACGGAAGGCTATCAAAAAAAATATTAGGGTATGGCATACCCAATGCGTCGTATATGCCACACAATGCCTGTTCTATTTGATAGTCATCCATCTTTGTGATTGGATGGCATGGCAGCCATCCAAGATTGTACCACTCAATGTTGTACATCACGCATTGCAAAGGATCTGAACTCGTGAGGCCCCTATCATTCAGTTGCTCAGAGTTGCCAACTTATTTAACCATTTGCAGACATTGTCCATTGCATCTATTTTGGCTAGAGGTTCTATTGCACATGACCATTGACTCATAAAAAAAAAATCATAGAGCATGACCATCTATTTGTGAATATTTCCAAAATAGAAAAATCAGACATGTTTTTTTTAATAACATATTTTATGTAAAATAGAGGGAGACATGTTTTACTCATTTTTCAAGTTTTTTGACTTGTCAGTTTTGACAAAATAAGGTTATGGAAAATAACCAAACAACCATTTTGCAAACTCAATCTCATTTTGCCCTAACGACAAACAAACCTAGGGGTGGGGCTCGCCGGAATACTTCGTATCAACAGATAAGATGCTTGGTATATCAATATTGATTAGATCCGAAATCTGTTATTGAATTGCTCATTCAATGAGCATTCTCAATATTATGCCTTGAAGAGGACTCGAACCTCCACGCTCTTTAGCACGAGATTTTGAAAAAGTTCTTGAGACACAGCATGAAAGAGTCAAAATATTAAGAAGCGAGATTCAAGAATGAAGAAGGGGTAGAATTACTGAATGAATACGAGCTGTGGCTAACACCTGAGGCATAAAAGAGGCGAGCAAAAACCCTATTCTCCTTAAACCGTCGATAAAATCAACACATTACATGTCGACTTAACTCATGAGTTTTTTCTTAAACTATTGATTAAATAAACATATTACATTTCGACTCAATTCATAAGCGGACTTGCTTATAGGATGGATGGCCTACCCAACCTACCCAAGCTCAAAGCATTTCAGGCAAACTTGGGCCTAGATTTTAAGCCCAATAGGCCAAACTAGGCTGGTCTTGAAACATGAACCTTTCTATTAAAACGACTTGAGCTTGGGTTTAGTTCAGCCTGGCCGAAGACCTACATGACCCGAATCTTACATAATATATAATGTAAACTTATTACTTATGCCTTAAGAATCTGACTTTGGTGATCGAAGAAAATATTAATAGCTTGCAAAAAATATTGCGTGGGCAATTCACTGCTCCTGCAGTAGATGATGCAAGAGCTCAAGCAGCATACAAGGGTGCACATGTTGGCATTAAAGTTCCAAAAAAATATTAGGGTTGTGACTTGGACCTGTTAAACTTGGCAGCCAGACCCTACCTAGATCTGTAAAGGTTTGAGTTGAGACCTAAATTGGAACCCCAGACATTTAGATAAGTAATAGGTCGGGTCAGTAGATGATCCAACCTTAACAGGCATGATTTGATTTATTGGTTTAGAATCATTGACTGGGTTTGAAAAATGTTCTATTTGGTTGTTGGTTTATGTCATTGTGTTGCCCAGTAGATACAACCCAAGAGGGGGGGGTGAATTGGGTCTTTTAAAACTTTTAAACTACTTCTAAGACTTTTTGATTAACTATGCTAAGTTATATAGATGCACAGTGGAATTTAAACTTAGCAACAGTATGATTTATTAAATGGGACTTGATTAAGTAAATTGAGTATGCTTGCAACTAAGGGATGCGTAGATACGAGTTAAGCAAGCAATATATCTAAGTAAGCAAGTTAGACAATGACAAAAAGCATCACAAACACAATAAACATATAGTGGTTCGGTGCACCCCAGCACCTACATCCACTCCCCAAGACCTCTTGGGAATTCCACTATAATCCTACAGATTACAGCCGGTTGTTTTACAAGCTCACAACCCAACTTGTTGTTTTACGAGCGCACAACGAACTCGGTCGGTTTTCCCAGGCTCACCGACTAGAACCTCCCCGATTGTTTTCTCGGGATCACAATCAAACCCTTACACGTTGGTTTTACCCTCGGCTCACCAACAAACCTATCACCGTTGGTTTTCCCTTTGGCTCACCAACAAACCTTAACACCGTTGGTTTTTCTTTGGCTCACCAACAAACCTTAACCCCTTGATTCAATCCCTTGATTGAATCAAGTTACAAGATATTAAAACAAAGTATAAAACAAAACAAAGCTTCTTAAACAAGCAAATATGACAATATAAACAAATAGAGTAAAGAGAAGCCCTCAAACGAGTTTTGAATATGGAGGAGCTCGGCTTCTTCTTTACTTGATCCTCCTCTGATTTGGCATGAAGTAGAGGATCCCCGAGGCAGCACACGGATGGAGAGGAAGCTTTCGGATTCACTTGGATGCTCTTCTTCTCTCTATTTCGTTTTGGATGGCCCTTTTGTGCTTATGGGAGATTTCCTTTGTAATCTCTTTGAGATCTCTTTCCTAGATGATCTCTCCCACTTCTATATGTTCTCTCCTAGCTCTCTTCTTGTTTTTATAGCTTTTGATAACGTGGAAACAAGAATATAGCCGTTAGAGACAAAAATAGAGCCGTTGGAACCAGTCTGCACCTCCTGACAATATGACCGTTGGGATCGGAGTCGACTCGCACGATCAGGAGTCGGCTCGCCTGTTGCAGGAGTCGGCTCGTGTTTTACCGGAGACGACTCGGCCACTGTTCCAAATTTGAATTAATGTGCTTGCCTCGACTGGGAGTCGACTCGTCTTAACCTGGAGTCGACTCGCCAACTTCTGGAGCTGACTTGGCAATTTCGGAGTCGGCTCATCCACTGAAGTCCGTGGATCCAATTTTGAATTTTGTCCTCTCGAGTCGACTCGACTGTCCTGGGAGTCGACTCGAATCTCAGAGCCCGAACTCCCGATCCTCTGTCTTTTGGCTCGTCCAGTCTTGGAGTCGACTCGAACTTCCTTAGAGTCGACTCGGCTCTCAGTTTGCGAAACACAGCCTTCTGCCATCTTGGTGTAGCGCTGCCTTGGAGTCGACTCGAGCTGTCTGGGAGTCGACTCGAATCTCAGAGGCAGTAACTTGGTTTTTCTGTCTGTTGATGGTCGCGGAGTCTCGGAGTCGACTCGTGCAATGCGGGAGTCGACTCGAATCTCAGAGTCCCAAAAATGCTCTCTGACTTTTTCTTTGTGTTCCGCTGAGAGTCGACTCTTGCTTTCTTTGGAGTCGACCTACCAACCATCGGAGTCGACTCGCGTTCCACTGGAGTCGACTCGAAGACTATTCTTTCGAATTTTTCCTTTGATTTTACTCCTCCAATTTGAACCTTTTGAACTTTAAACTTGGGCCAATGAATTGTAGCTTTCTTCTAACTTTTCTTGAGAGCTTTTGGAGGCCTTCTTGTGTTCTTCCAACTTGCTATGTTCCTTGCAAAATAAATATCTTTCTCCTTGCAACATAAACATTAGTATCCATACTTCAAGGTTTTGTGATCATCAAAATCAATCTATGAATCAATCTTTGGGTCATCAATCTCCCCCTTTTTGATGATGACAAAACTTGGAGTATATGCAATATAAAAGATATTGTTTTCTAGAAGTAATACATAGCTAAGTTGCATGAAGTAGAAAACATATATATTTAAAAAAAAACATACTTCATGATAATGCTTTAGATTTAATCAGCTTAACACAATCAACATATTTCAATTTAAGCTGATTTGTATTCAATTCAAAGCATAAAGGCATTATGAGCATATACTTAGATATTTCTCCCCCTTTTTGACAACATCAAAAGATAGTGAAACATTAAGCACAAAGATCAGAATGCTCATATATTTCTTTTCCTTATTGTACTCTGATTTGCAAGTCAAATTATTGCAAGGATATGAATCATATAACTCAAGGCAATAATATTAGAATCAGATTAATGAGCATAGATCAGAGCCAATTAAGATAATTTCAGAGCAGAACACATCGAATGTGATACCACAGATAGTTTTCTAAGCAAGTGTAGGTGGAATCTTTCTTAAGTTAATTCAAGAAGTACCACACGAATGGAAATCTAACCTCTCTTCAATAATAAGTATGAAAGCTTGTTCATTTAGGACCTTTTGCCCAATCTATTAAGTATTTTATCAACCATGAGAGCAAATTAATTAATTCTCTTAATGACTTCAAAGTTCTTTTATGATAATAGGAGCATTGGGGCACAAATATCAAAATATACATTCATGCAATTTTTGATACATCTTAGAGCTCTTTTAAAGACTTTCTTTTATTTCTTTAGAAAATAAGCACAATTTGATACATAAAATAATGAATTTGCACAAAATTGAAGTTCCAAAAAGCAAGCCAATTAGAGCTCATTAGTGAAGTTTAAAAAAAAATAGATTTTCTAAGAGATACTCAAGAAAATTTAACACATTATTCTCCTCCTTTTTCATTAAATTAGAGGCTCTTAAGATTTGCAATTTGGTTCAAGAGTGATGCATGAGATATACTAACCAAATAACACGCCTCAAGGTGTATCATAAAGATTTTCAGATTTAAATTTCAGATGATACATATTGGAGAGTATTAGAATCACTTTTCATTTAGTATTCTTTCTCTCTCCTTTAGTTATAGATTTATGCGATTAAGTTCCATAAGACCTCTCCTTCTGAAATTTTCTTTCTCCCCCTCAATTGATCATTCCATTTAAGAGTTTAGAATCCTAAGATAATGTTCAATAAAATTGTCAATCTCAAAAATTTATTTTCTATAAGTTTCAGCTTATTTTCATAAGACTCAAGGTTTGAGATAAGACAACCTTTATAGAACTCATCTCAAGGTAATTTAAAGCATGTCTTGCAATATAAGGAAGTTCATAAAAATCAATCCATAAGATTTAAGGTATACATCAAATTGAAGTAACTTTAGGATAAGATACTGAATATCTAAAGCTCCCCCTCAAAAGATGCGTACTTCTTTAATCATTCTTTTCTTTTGTTGAATTTCAGATTTTAATGACAAACGTGAATAGAACTGAAATTCTATGATATCGAGAATGGAGAGTGATCAAGAATTATTCAAAATTTATAGCAATCACCCTTTTTAATCTATCAAGAACAAGTTATACTTCCTCTTAATCTTTGAGAAAATGTACTGAAATATTAATCAGAAAATGATTCATTTGACGCTCAGTTTCTTTCAACAGCATTTACATTTTCTTTCTTTTAGAGTCATTTGAGTGAGGTGAAATATTTCTAGCTTTTAGATCATTCACTCTATTGATGGAAGTCTTTAATAATATAGGAGAGAAAAATATATAGATGATCATTGAGGTATATATATTTATAGAACTCAATTTCTTAATCATAGTTTTTCAGCAATGTATACATGAAGCACAATAAATATTTTTTTAATATCAAAATAGAATCATAAAAAAAATTGCTTGTAATCAAGATCATTGAAAGACACATCATTTAGACCAATATTAGTACATTTTAACGATAAGAAAAGATATGTTTCGGATGCGTACCGGAGCAACCAACCAAGGCATCAAAATTAATTCTGTTTTTCTTAAATTAAGATTTTATTTAGAAATCATATTGAATTTAAGCTTTTATACAAAATCAGATTCTGAATTTCATAAAGATTTTCAATAGAGGCTTTCAAAGTCATAATTTGAGATATGGATCTTCCACATTGTAGCTCATCTTAAATCATTGTGATTGAAGACACATATTTCACACATATAAGAGGATATTCAGAATATTTGTATTTATGTTTAGCACATTATATACCAAAGTTAAGAAAGTTGAAGGATAGAACAAACTCAGTTCATTTTGCCTAAATAGAAATATCCTTCTCTTCTCCTTTTTACAAATTTATTCACCTTTCAGATTTTAACGATGATTGTGAATGACAAATCTGAAATTTCTTTTTAATAAAAAAAAATTTTATATAGTATTCCAAATATTCAATCAAATTATCCAAGCATGAAGCATTGTAAAACATTGAGAACCCATAATTTAAAACATCATGCCACATGCAAAATATATTATGTGTTAAGTCATGCATTAAAATATTAAGAACAAGCATGTCAAGGATCAAAATCAATTCTTTTCAAATAAACTCCCCTTATTTAAACATTATCTTGCACTGATTTCATCCTTAAAGTGTGTTTTCAAGTGATTAAAAATTTGACTTGATTATTCTTATATATTTTCATTTACTTTGTCTTTCATTTTTATTTTCTTATGCTCTATACTCTATTTGCTCCCTATCCGGTGGAGTTGGGAAGGGGCACGAGGTACTACCACTAGCCTCCCTCTTGTGCCGTCCCTAATATGCCCTACACCGAATAGTTGGGTCAAATAGTGCCGGGTACTACCACTAGCCTCCCCATTGGCACCATCCCTATGATGAGCAATATAGAAAGGTTAAAATGTTCACTTCTAACTTTCCCTGTTTGAGTGTAATTAGTTACAGATTTTATCTCTTCCAAACGTCTCACAAATGTTCCGAGTATACTATGTTTGTTTTGCTTTTCCTTAAGATTGGAGTATTTGCCTTTACTCAGATTTTTCATCTCTTGAACAATGTCCATTTTCTTTTCTTTATCTCTCTCCCTTTTTGTCATTCTCAAGTAATTTACATGAAAGAGTAGAATAAAGAGATAATCTTATGTATCATATAGATGTATATTATGCTAACAACATTTTCATTGTGCTCAAGGATTCATAACTTCTCACAAGTTATTTTACATCAAAATTTTAAGCATATACTTGTGTATTTCATGGTTATGACATAGGCAAAGATATATTTTAGTTTGGGCAAACCATGAAATAATTTCTAAAAGTATAAGTCAGTCAATACACATATAGACATGATATCAAAAATTAATAATTAAAGACCTTAATCATGCCATAATAAGATTTAAGTTATTGACTTTGCTCAATTAATTTGTGAGAAAGGTGTCTAAAATTACCTATTCATTATATGTTCTTCAAGCCAAACTAGATTTCTTATGTGTGAACTTTTGGCTGAAGAAGATCCTCTCTCTTGTTTGCATGTGAATGTTTAGTGTATCTTACATGAAGATATCCTTCAAGTTGAAATTTCTCATTTTTCTTTCTTGAAGGAAGGTCATTAGTTTCTTTAAGATACAAAGCATTCATCCAACATATATATATTTTTTTTTTTAACTAGATGACTCAATATAAGATATGACAATAGTTGCATGTTGAGTCACTTTACTCAAGAGATTCCCTAAATATAAGCAAGCACATATCACTTGAACTAAAGAGATAGTTTCATTAAATCAGATGGTTCAAGGACAAGCATGTGAGGCAATAGGTAGATTTATCAAGGTCAAATCAATTTCTTATTTTCAAAATCAATTTAGTTTAGATTTTATTCAATAAGGCACGCTAGCTAAGTTTTAATCAACTTATCTTAAACAGTTGTTTCTATCACAATTCAGATTATGATTTATTTGTTTATCAATAAAATATGATTCATTAAAGTTAGATTGATGTCTTGCACAAGGTCACATAATGAGCATACAACCTGGTCTACTAGCTGTATGATAAAATAATTATTCTATCATGCTTCAATACAGCTTTAAACAATAGATCTATTTTGCTCATTCTTTTCAAATTCTACAAGATGGGGTCATAGACATACCTTCTTCATGCCAATCTTCTATGAGAGTTTTCTTGTGGACTAACATTGGTCAATGAAGATCCCCTTTCCTGTTTGTCTTAATTTGGAGTTTGAGAGAAGATGTTAATTCATTCATCATACATATTTCAAACTCACCTTGCAATATAACTCTTCATTAGTAGAACCAGAAATGATGTCATTAATGTACACTTTGAGCAAGTGAGGTGTCACACATTTTTTGATGCAAAGAATTATCACTATTACCTTCTATCAAAAAGGTTATTTAAGCTTTTATATCATGCTCTTGATGCTTGTATCAAATCATATATTGCTTTATCATATTTGTAATGAGTGTTTTCAAATATGGTGGTTATTTAACATATATCTTTTTTAATAAAGTAAGCACATAGGAGTCCATTCTACACACTCATTTGATGGACTATAAAGCTCATAAAGCAAGCAAATGATGATGGTGATCTTTACTTCTAATCATGCAAAAATTTCATCAAGATCTATTTCATCTTTTCTTGATTTAGTCTTTTAGTAGTCATCACTTTTTCTTCATTAAGAGCATATCTGAAAAATCCAAGTTGGCTCTAATTATTAACAAGTTTTTCAGATTGTTATATGTAAAAGATTAACCATATACATACATAATTTAATTTTAGTATCTTGATAATAAATCATTAGTCTCATAAAGAATAAAATACCTTGATATTTTTGTAACTAAAAACTTTTCATTGAATACTCTATATGCATTGCTTGATGAATGATATCCAAGGATAGACATATCTCTATCAGATTTGGCATTATTTTTCATAAGAACATATCAAGCATAACATGTACGACTGAAAAATATGAAAGATATGCAATGGTTCATTTTCCATTTTTCAGAAGATCAAAAGGAGTTTTCATCAAAAATAGATCTAATAGAAATCATATGTATGACAAGCAGTGATGATAGCTTTTTAAAAATCATTTAAGTAGATGACTATCATACACAGTTGTCTTTTTCATTTCTTCAAGAATTCTATTACCCCTATTTTACTTAAGATGTCCTTGGTGCTGAAATAGTTAATTTCTGCATAAACTTTATCAGGATTTTGGTTTTCAACACTGTGCCATGATACTCTTTATCTTCACAGTTAGGAAACCTTTATCATTTGAAACACTTTTACAAGATTCAGCAAATACAGAAAATATTTTCAAGTTTATTTTCCAAGAACAAATCCAATGTAAGCTTTTGAAAACTTAGAGATGGAAACAACATCTTTAGATTTAGAAATGATTTTTGGTTGTTTCCTTAGTTAGCATGCATAGCAAAACTTTGACCTTTAAGAAGATAATTTAAGTAAGCCAATGGCAAGGTCTTTTGAGATTAAGTATATACTAGCATGAGTTGATTTTGTATGCTAAAGATGGTTTCTTTAATCTTGGTATTCATAGTGCATATATTTAAAAACATACCAAGTACACATTATCATATCTATGATCAATAAACAATAATGCCATGGATAAAAACTCTCAATCAAGCATATAGAGAATTCATAGAATTATTCTTAATAAATTAATCATTTTGCAACTTATCCAATAGTGAGTAAAGTACACTATGAAGTGATTTGATCATATTTCCAAAAGTATTTTCTATATCACAAAATTGATCACTATTAGCAATTCATATCAAATACTAAGCAAAAATAATGATGAGATGCAAGGATTACTGATTTTTGTTAATAACTTTTCATAAGTATATTTTAAGTTTCTTTTGTTCCATGGGTATCTTGGTACACCTATGTGTACATCCTCATTTTCTCATTTTGGGTACCCAAGCTTGCTTGAGTCCTTGAGAGTTAGGACATATGGTTCCTTTTGGAACCCATATCTGTTTAATAGTAATAACTTTACCATTTGATTTAATTATACTAGAACGATAGGTAAAGTTGTTATTCCCATCCTTTTCATTTTTGAAATAACTTATCTTATTTAATGGTTTGCTTGATGAATTGATAACCTTTTTCTCTAGAGATTTATTGTTAAGTAAAGGAATCAAGCCAAGTTTTGATTTATCACAAGCAACATATTGGCTTTCAAACATCATTTTTAATCGTTCTGAACTTACGGTGAATTTGTTAATAAAAGATTTTAATTGATTAATTTCTTTACTTAAGTTTTGATTTTCTTTAATTAAGCTATGATTTTTCTGAATCAATTCTTCTGAAAATGACCTTAAACTTTTATTTTCAGAATTTAGTTTGTCTTGTATTTCAGTAATAGAATTTCTTTCTTTTGAAATTTCCAAATTTAGCTTTTTAAGATTTTTATTTTTCCTAGCTAATTTTCTACATTCACTATACAAATCATGAAAAGCATTTAAAAGTTCATCATAAGAATATTTTTCATGAAAGTCATTTGGTGTAAGATTAGATTCAGATTCTACTTTATCTTCTTGTACCATAAGACATAAGTTAGTTACCTCTTGTAGTTCATTGTTGCTCCTAACTTTCAATTCCTTGTCTGACTTTCTCTTGGTCAAGGCTTTCTTGCGCTTTACCTCTTTCTTCCTTTCTTCTTGCTTCCTCTTCTTCTTTGTCTTTAGGAAGCTGATTTGCCTCGGAGTCGACTCGGACCTTATTGGAGTCGACTCGACTAACTTGGGAGTCGACTCTGAGCTTCTTGGAGTCGACTCGACTGAGGGAGATTCATCACCCTTTTCTGCAGTCTCATTGTTAGTATATAATTGAAGCATATGAGAGCTAATCTGAGATTTATCATAAATATTTTCTAAAGTATCCCAGATCTCCTTAGCAGATAAGCATGCAGAAATTTCATTAAACTTTGTTTCTTGAATAGCACAATATAATATGTTCATAGCATTAGCATTTAATTGTGCTAAGTCCTTCTCATTAATATGAGAGAGTGTGTGAAGGTCATTTATTATGATTTTCCATAGATAATAGTTTTGTGATTGAATGAAAATGCGCATGCGTATTTTCCAATGTGGGTAGTTTATACCATTAAACAGTGGAGGTGTATCAATTGATTGTCCTTCTCCTAGAAAACTATCTATTTGAGTTGTCATGATCTTTGGCTCTAGTCGGTTAAGACTACAAATAATATTTGAGCACCTGCTCTGATACCACTTGTTGCCCAGTAGATACAACCCAAGAGGGGGGGGTGAATTGGGTCTTTTAAAACTTTTAAACTACTTCTAAGACTTTTTGATTAACTATGCTAAGTTATATAGATGCACAGTGGAATTTAAACTTAGCAACAGTATGATTTATTAAATGGGACTTGATTAAGTAAATTGAGTATGCTTGCAACTAAGGGATGCGTAGATACGAGTTAAGCAAGCAATATATCTAAGTAAGCAAGTTAGACAATGACAAAAAGCATCACAAACACAATAAACATATAGTGGTTCGGTGCACCCCAGCACCTACATCCACTCCCCAAGACCTCTTGGGAATTCCACTATAATCCTACAGATTACAGCCGGTTGTTTTACAAGCTCACAACCCAACTTGTTGTTTTACGAGCGCACAACGAACTCGGTCGGTTTTCCCAGGCTCACCGACTAGAACCTCCCCGATTGTTTTCTCGGGATCACAATCAAACCCTTACACGTTGGTTTTACCCTCGGCTCACCAACAAACCTATCACCGTTGGTTTTCCCTTTGGCTCACCAACAAACCTTAACACCGTTGGTTTTTCTTTGGCTCACCAACAAACCTTAACCCCTTGATTCAATCCCTTGATTGAATCAAGTTACAAGATATTAAAACAAAGTATAAAACAAAACAAAGCTTCTTAAACAAGCAAATATGACAATATAAACAAATAGAGTAAAGAGAAGCCCTCAAACGAGTTTTGAATATGGAGGAGCTCGGCTTCTTCTTTACTTGATCCTCCTCTGATTTGGCATGAAGTAGAGGATCCCCGAGGCAGCACACGGATGGAGAGGAAGCTTTCGGATTCACTTGGATGCTCTTCTTCTCTCTATTTCGTTTTGGATGGCCCTTTTGTGCTTATGGGAGATTTCCTTTGTAATCTCTTTGAGATCTCTTTCCTAGATGATCTCTCCCACTTCTATATGTTCTCTCCTAGCTCTCTTCTTGTTTTTATAGCTTTTGATAACGTGGAAACAAGAATATAGCCGTTAGAGACAAAAATAGAGCCGTTGGAACCAGTCTGCACCTCCTGACAATATGACCGTTGGGATCGGAGTCGACTCGCACGATCAGGAGTCGGCTCGCCTGTTGCAGGAGTCGGCTCGTGTTTTACCGGAGACGACTCGGCCACTGTTCCAAATTTGAATTAATGTGCTTGCCTCGACTGGGAGTCGACTCGTCTTAACCTGGAGTCGACTCGCCAACTTCTGGAGCTGACTTGGCAATTTCGGAGTCGGCTCATCCACTGAAGTCCGTGGATCCAATTTTGAATTTTGTCCTCTCGAGTCGACTCGACTGTCCTGGGAGTCGACTCGAATCTCAGAGCCCGAACTCCCGATCCTCTGTCTTTTGGCTCGTCCAGTCTTGGAGTCGACTCGAACTTCCTTAGAGTCGACTCGGCTCTCAGTTTGCGAAACACAGCCTTCTGCCATCTTGGTGTAGCGCTGCCTTGGAGTCGACTCGAGCTGTCTGGGAGTCGACTCGAATCTCAGAGGCAGTAACTTGGTTTTTCTGTCTGTTGATGGTCGCGGAGTCTCGGAGTCGACTCGTGCAATGCGGGAGTCGACTCGAATCTCAGAGTCCCAAAAATGCTCTCTGACTTTTTCTTTGTGTTCCGCTGAGAGTCGACTCTTGCTTTCTTTGGAGTCGACCTACCAACCATCGGAGTCGACTCGCGTTCCACTGGAGTCGACTCGAAGACTATTCTTTCGAATTTTTCCTTTGATTTTACTCCTCCAATTTGAACCTTTTGAACTTTAAACTTGGGCCAATGAATTGTAGCTTTCTTCTAACTTTTCTTGAGAGCTTTTGGAGGCCTTCTTGTGTTCTTCCAACTTGCTATGTTCCTTGCAAAATAAATATCTTTCTCCTTGCAACATAAACATTAGTATCCATACTTCAAGGTTTTGTGATCATCAAAATCAATCTATGAATCAATCTTTGGGTCATCACATTGTTTCTTAAATGATCTAGGATCAATTTGACATGATCTAATATAGATCAAACATTGGATGATCTAATTGCTTGATTTGATCCAACCTAAAACTCGATACTTACAAACCTATGATTCATAGGTTTGTAAGTTAGGGGCTACAGCTAGCACATTGTAAGTTGAAGTCATAGTGAAGGTTTAAACCAAATCCTCGTTAATGGCAATAGTGTTAACAATAATGATATTAGTGTTAACAATTTGCACTAAAACTCTCGTTTAGCTTTTTCCATATATTAATTTTTGTAACTATTAGCTACCCTAAGAAAGATAGAATGAATTATATGGGCATTTTAATGAAAATAAATATAATAAATAATATATAATTCTTGTATATTACATCATACTCGGACTCGATATGGTTTGGATTACTCAAAGGGTCATGAAAAATTCTATAGGCAGCTAAACATGAGCGGCAAATGACAAGGTTCTATATCTAAAACTATGATCAGATAAAAGTTTGATTAATTCATGATCATGATTACCTTGATTCAAATCAAGCTCAGTTACATGCCTATTTTATATTAATCATGTCAAAGCCAAGAAGTCCAAGCAGAAATTTGGTCTTAGATATGGGTCGTATTGGATGTAGCTTTGTGGATGGGGTCAAATCTTTGTCTTTTTGAGCCCTCCTTTTCATTAAACAAGTAAACCAACCTACATAACTTGTTTAATATATGGGTCGAAGTAGGTTAAATGGGTTAAACAGGTTTAAACGGGTTAAATGAGTTTTAAACAGAATAAGTGGAACTCAAGTGAGTTAAACATGTCCTAAAGAGATCGGTCACGTGATTTGATCAAACTATTAAATAGATTAAAATAAGTTAAATGGATTAGAACTTTAAATATGAGCCCACCTCTTTAAAAAAAAAAAGTTAGGTTTGGTTGATCCATGTACAATTTAGTCCTGTTTATGCCAAACTTGAATTTGCTTAAGGTGGATATTTAGCTGGGGATCTTGTCTTAAATTGCTGCCTCTAATTCAAATCGCTAATTATTTGTACATTGACTAATTATTCTTGATCATCGAGACTATCAAACAAAGTGAGGATCCCATCCACTTTGGAGTTAGATTGGAGAGGGTCAGTTAGCCAATCATGCCCGTCCATGGCTTTGTAACAAAGTCAAAGAAATCAGCTCCATCATGCATGGATGGGATATTGTGTGTTCTGGTGATCTTGTGTTCCGAGTGGGAAAGCATGATCGAATGGCCCACACCAATTTTCCCTCTGTGCCGCCTCAATACCATCCTTACTACAAATTTTACCCCCGTTCCCTCGTCTCCCCTCATCTTTCCATTTCTGCCTCACCTCATGGCATCCGGTACCCCAACAAAACCCAGGAGACGAAGAGCCATGAAATCGAAAGAGTAACCCCTTTCCCCCATTCCTATCTCCTTCCTTGATACAAACCCTAGCTCCCATCTCCTCGTCCCTCTCCTGTTCTCCTTCTTCTATCTCTTATCTTCTGACGCCATTTTTGATTGCTCTTCTCCATTCATTTTCAGCTCCGGACTGGCCCAAAGGGCTCCTCGAAGCTTCTTCTTATGGAGATCTCCTTGTTCTCAAGCATACTTTCTGACCTCTCTAGGGTTCCTTCCTTTGGTCCAGATTCGAACTTTTGATCTTTTTTTTTTTGTTGTCACCCTCTCCCTATTCTTATGCAGAGGCGACAGGAATGCTCGATGATGTGAAGAACCCTTTAGTTGCCATCCGAGATGTGAAGAACGAGCTTGGCCACGGAGCTTTCCATTTAGCTGCCATCGAGGGGCAAAAGGAAGTGTGCAAGTATTTGGTTGAGGAGATCGAACTCGACATTAACTCTCTCCGACAAAGGTTTTCTTCTTCTTTTTCTTCCTTTTTCTTCTTAAGCGGAAAATTTTGTATTCTTTATTTGATCTTCTGGTGTACGATTGCTCGTTATCATTATGCGACTTCTTGCGTGCTCAAGAACTCGCTTCTCTGAACTTTGCATTTCTTTTTCAATAATCCTCCTTTTTCAGATGAAACTCCAATTTACCTAGCAACTTTGCATGGAAAGCACGACATGCCATCTATCTTTTTCATCATGGCGCCAATCCTGCTATACATGCCACCTGTCTGCATCATGCCGCGGGAAGAGGTTCTTGAAATTTCCTTCCTGGTCTTGGTGAAATATTTGTTATGGAAATTAAAAGGGGTATTAAACTTTGCGGATTTTATTTTCATATGCATCAGAAGCTTTCTTTTTTCTATATGATTACTTACGTTGATAGATTTTTACATATAATTCTTTTTGTCGTGTACTTGTGAATTTTTGTTTGCATCCATATTTTGGTTAAAATAGTTGTTCGTTGGCAATTTCCATTCTTCTCTTGAATTTCTTTTTCCCCTATAATCCCGATCACATTCATCACTTAAAATTATCAGCGGTCTTACAATGCATAATAATAGTGGCAATGATTCTAATTGTGCAATTACATAATTATTGATGAACTCTATTCAACAAGCATCTTTATATTGTGTGTATTTATCCCCAGGCTTTGTTTTAGCCTGCTGTACTTGTAGTGTTGTCTCAGAAGCAGCAATATTGCATCTTGATTCTCTTTAATTGTGGTCTTCAAGTTGACATGATATTTTCTCCTCTTTTCCTTTTAATGATCGTTCAAGCTGCCTAAACTGCAATTATGTTTATTTTCTTTATAGGCTTCCCATCTAGGTTTCCAGGAAGTTTAATTAGAAAGAATGATTAGTGGAGTAAAAGATATGGGGCCTTTGAGCTTATTTAAATTTTGCAGATTTAAGGCTGACACTTGCTTTAAGATCTTGTTCTAAATAAAATGTCTGGTGAAGAGTACAGACAAGTGGTTTGATACCGACGGCAGAACCTGTGGCAGATATTGCTTCTTTGGTAATAACTGGTAATTATAACTTATTGTTTATTATAGCTTGTATAGAGATGGCGTCCATACTGAATTTCTTATATAATAGTGCAGAAGATGGACAACTACCTCTTGAAGGTACAAGGAAGTCAAATCTGAATCACATGCCCTTAATCTTGGTTCTCATAGATGCAGCAGATCTTTTGGATTGATATACGATAAGAAAATTATGTAAGTAATGGATGGGGGACATAGAGGCGAAAGGGCAAGGAGATTGGGAATATAAAAAGATAGGGAAAAAAGGAACACCAACACAGTCAAGAAGAAAGGTAGAAAAAAATTTACATACAAATTTCAGACATGCATTTAATAACTTGTTAAGTGGATGAATGGTGGAGATTCAGTAAATATTTTACAAAAATCTAGCTGTATATGCTTTATTTTCCATTAATAATCTGATCAGACTACTTGTACAACTAAGGGAAATTGGTGAAAGAGCAAGCAGGTGGATGAGTTGAATGCACATGCCTCAATTAGTATAAATCTTAAGATCTATAATAGAAATTAGTATGATAATCTTAAAGTTAAAACTCAAATTTTATTAAGACTGCAAAACTTTTTTTTTGGAGTTATAAGTCTGAGGACACATCCATGTACCTGCATACTTGTGACATACAACATACACATGCATGTGCATGTTTTACTTGTGCATATTTACAGCTATATGTTTACAAGCATAGGTATGTATTTGCTATATGTTTACAGACATATGCATGTATTTATTTGATCTTTATCCGAGACTTTGATTCAAATGCCGTCTATTTAGCAGTTGAATATTAATTTTGCCAAGCACATCAGACTGTCTGAGAATTAGCCATGGGCAAAGGTTTGATATTGTATGTACAAAAGAGGTTTATTGCATGTGTGGGGCCTCAAAGATAGGCTCAATTGCAAAAAAAATAAGTTGGCGGGGCGGGATTGGGTGGTGGTAGTTTAAGAGAGCAAGCCCAACAACCTCATGCTTGAAACAAACTGGAAAAAACTGTAGATTTGACATTAGATGGTTAAGCGCTTTTTTGATATAAAGTTTTCCTTGAGAATGTCGCAACAGTTCATTAAGCATTGAAGTTTGCAGTTTGGCAGTAAATATAATGTTATATTTACATTCTAAGGGCTGTCTATAGTTCTACATGTTTAATAATATACCATAAATAATATTTGACTTGTGAAAATATATTCTTCTAGATTTGGAATGCCGAAACCTTAAGAAAAATGGAAAATGAAGAAGGGAAAAGCTTTTTCTACCAAACAACCAAGATTGCTTTATTGATAGAAGTACAAATCAGGCCAGATTGGGTCTGCGATGCAATGGCTAACCTGTTAACCTACTGTGACACACTTATATCAAATCTGGCATACTTAGTCTGCTGCTTACCCAATTAATCTATTGACCAATGTCAACCCACTAATTTAACATCTATTCAATCTATCGCTATACCTGATATTCCATATATGCAACTTTTTGTATATAGTGGTTAGTGTCCACACGCAGTTAAGCATGTCGGTGTAGAATCACATTGAAGTTTTGGCCATAACTATATCCACCCGACTTGCTTGTTTAATGGGTCAATTCACATCAAGCAGGTCAAGTCTATAAACTTGAAAACTGCCCATTTGCTGAATTGGTTTGCTCGGCCAATTTGTTTATGACCCAAACCTGCCATTGCCGTATCAAAACGTGCTAATGTGATCCCATGTTGGCAAATTGGTTGAAGGATTGCAACCCTTATAAGCATTTATAAAACTAAATTCTACTATTTGCTTGCAAAATTTCAAATAACTAACAACATCATGTTAGTCAACCGACATTATCTTCCTAAGTGCCTTGAAATATCTATTTGCATGTGGGGATTGATTTTGTTATGCCATATGAATCAACTGTTTAACCTTCTAAATTACTTTGGTCATGCAGGTCCACTTATATTTTTTCTCTGTTCTCTTATTCCAAGAAAAATGCATCTTGATCTTTTTAGTGATGCTTTGTCAGAACATACATTACTGCCTAGTTGCCACAATTAAGCTCAAAGAAAGTCGAATCTCAATTGTATTAGCACCTAAAATCTTATAGAATGAGTAATCTCAACTTAAGCAAAACTTTCTTTCTGCTTTCTAAAGATGGCTTTCTGGGAACTTATATTTTTGCTGATAAAAGTAAATAATAGGCATTTGTATAATGGATTCTTATGTTCTGCATATCATTGTGGAATACGTTCATATGAGTATGTCTATTGATTTTTTCCCTGGTTTTGTAGTCTGTGCAGGTCATTTTGTTAGTACTAACTACATCAAGCACTATGCACTTCGTAATGCATAAAGTGACAGCTGACACTATTAAAAATCTTTTCTCAACATGAGTTTTACTTATGTGCGTTCAGTCATGTTTGCTAGGTTTGTTGATCACATAATTCAATCATGCCATAATATTTACATTGTCTATTGCAAATTTAAAACTTTCAGAAAATATATATGATATACTTCATATATACTCCAAACCTCATTATTCGAGTGAAAATATACTTACGCTATACTTGCTGCGTAGATTTATGCCTCGGGTTTAGATAATATTAGGGCGTTTCTCCCTTTGATTTTTTTATTCTTGTATCTTCTTAGGATACTGTGACTTTTTATGCTTGCTTATTTCAAGACAAATACATGTGGACCTGGAAGACTCTTGTGGAATGAATCCTCTGCATGTGGCTGCTGGTTGTGGACAAGAATCTACTACAAAGATTTTGTTGAATCACAAAGCAGATGTAATGTTCTATGTTCCATTATCATCAATATGTCTTTGATGTTCGTTTCCATGGTCAAAATTCTTTTGCTTATTACGTGGACTATATCACTATCTCTAGTTTGAATCATCTAAATTTATGTGCTTGTAAGCAGCATATTTCTGTAGATGTGTGGAATGAATGGGGGATACATCATTTTTTTAACTGAGGATCTCAAGACTTCAATCAATGCTCATGATAGAACAAGTAGACAATTGGATTGATCTATATGGCGTATTGTTTCATGATTACTGTGACTTATGCCAAATTTTCTTGCTCTGCCACGGTGCCACCAGTTTTCCACAAATTGTTTGTCACCACATCTTACTTCTCCATCATTGTCTCTTTCCTTGAAAATGCAATTCAATGCTTGAAACCTTCATCCTCCTACATATTGGGAAATACGCATCTTCACAACTGAGGTAGCTTTCAATTTTCAAACATATACTCCTAGTCCTAAAGTAGGGTTAAAGCTATAGTCTAAGAAAGTCAATTAAGCGCATTGGAATTGAGGTGGATGAAGGCAAATGAATTGTAGTTTATAGATTATGCTCATTTGGCAACAAAAGGAAGCTGACTTTCCAAAAGAGCATTTTTGGTGCTAGTATGCTTTTTGGGGTTAGTGTTCTCCTGTAATTGATGGCAGAGTTGTATTCTTGAGATTGAATATGAAAATCAAGTTGTATCCAGGTGCTTGCAAGTTATAATATTTGGACCTTAAAGATGAAACATGAAGGTCTGTGGCAAATTTATAGTTTGTGGGTCATTTCGCAGAAAAGTGTGGTCCTTCCTAGCTGGTCAACATGGATAAACGCATACAACATCCGAGGCTGGAGGCAAGTTTTATACTTTTTTGTCCGTTAAAGCTGAAGAGAACAAGAATGTTGACATACAAGATGATTGAACTACTAATAAAAACATGTATTTGTTATGCACATGTGATTCAAATCATTGAAAAGCTTACCATATAGGCTTTTCAGTGTGTTGTGATAGGTCATTCAAATTTGAGCTTGTATCGAGGTAATAATTAAAGTTTGAACATAGTTGGAACAATTTTTGGGTCTGATACAGGAAACAACTATGTTGGCTATAACTTTAACATGGATTTCTTAATTTGACCCACTGGAATTAACTTAAATTCATGTTTTTATTGGATATATCTCCTACCCCTTTATGGAATCCAATACAAGTTTAGTGGGATAGGTTTATAAATTCAATCGGTGACAAATGACTTTTATAATTCAACTCAAGGTTTTTGATTTCTTTTCCTTTGTCCCTCTTTTCTTTCTTCTTTTCAGCTCAATATAATGAGAATGACAAATTCATGAAGGTACAACTGATATTCTTGTATTTTTTTCAATTAAATGAAGTATCAGACTTTTCACTAAAATTCTTAGATGAGGCATCACATGCCTCCTCAATTTATTCTTCTTCATTTACCTAATTCATTATTCCACTCTTTTTATAGATCTTTGCAATGATGTTATCTGATTTCTTGATTTTTACATAAATTGTTACTATTAGGTAGGACCTCGTAAATAAGGATGAATTAAGTCAAAGCATTCCGAAGGCTTTATCATGAATAGAAGATAAGGGTAAGGCCAAGTGCTTCACTAATGAGAATTCCACAGAATGTGGTACAACAAGACTCTCTTGAGGCTACTAGCAGAAAATATTGTGATCTCCTTGTAGTTATTTAATTTTGTTTGGTAGTTGTTCCCTTGTATGACTTTCCTTTCTTGACCGACCTGTGTGAGGTATAATTGCCCAAGTTCATGCCTTTGTGATTATTATCATTTAATCATTGACTATATTTTGGTTGACTCATCATTTGATCAAGTATCTTGGTTGATATTTGGCTGATGTGTGGTGCAAACAGTTCAACCTAGTCAAGGCATAATCTTCTTGCTTGTATGAATTTCTGAGCAAAGATAAGATGGCGAGAACAAACTGGTAGACCAACATTAGCAAGCTTGCTAACAAACAGTAATTTTTCCACACCCAAAAAGAAAGTACAATTTCCCAGATCAGCATGAAGCACAAGAAACATGCATTATTGCAAGTGGCTGATAGAATGGGGGTGTATTATTGGTTGCTCCTGATAGATAGTCAGGGTATCACAAATGGCATGAGTTATCAAACTTGCCTTGACAGAAAGAAGTTCTGGTAATCCTTCAGATCAGATATGGTATTTTTTGTCCTATGTGGCAATTTCTCTTTGGGGCTTACTTCTGTTACCATCTTGCCTGTTTTTGCTATTACATATGTAACTAGTTATGTGGAAGGACACGATATATGCAGCATGGTGTAGTTCTTGTACCTTAGACATTATTCTACAACAGAGGATCTTTGTTATATTTTACTTTTGTTGGAGTTATTAGCCATTTTTTTTTTTTACTTCATCTTGCTTCTATATTTCCAGCCCAAGAAGGTTTCACACAATGGCTTTACACCATTGATGATGTCTGTTCTTGCAGGCTCACTGCAATGCATGGAGGAACTGATCGAGGTAAACAAGTTTGTTGGCCATATGTGCTTTAATATCTCATAGTGGGCACATTTCTGGTTTTTGACTGAGGTATAATTGAAAAATCATCTACCATTGATCGGGATCATTGTTTGTTTCTATGAAATTTCTTGCTGATGCTGGATTGCAGGCTTCATGGATTTTGACAGATGATATATCCAGCAAATCTTATTTAGACAAATCTGGATGATATCCAGTAATCACACACCAGTTTCCAGAATTTGCAAATTAATTCCTTTTGCTACGTCTACTTTTGCGTGTACTATCTCATCTTCATTTCTTCTGATTGATATTTAAGGCCTAGAAAGAAAATGTCCACCATGTAGCTGATCCATTGAGCTTTAATATTACCTATCTAAACGGCATGAAGATGATTATATGAAAGTAAGCCTGGATCTTTCATCATCTTAATGACCATAATGTTCACTTAGGAGTGACTACAAAGAACTTCAGGAAATGAAGGAATTAATAAGATGATCTGCTATTCTTAGGATCTTGATTGAAAAAAATTTGGAGAATTTCACACCTTTGGCCTGGCAGCAGCCTGCTTTCTAGTCAAGTGGCTCAGAGAAGCCCTATAAAAGAATCGTCAATGTAATATCATTGCTCATGAAATTTCTCAAACAAATTATAAAATGTGGTAGGACTACAAAAAAACAAATTTTATCGGAGAGAGCAAAGAGACCTCTCACTTCTGAGATGCGAAGAATTTTTCTAAACAATTTATTATGTATTTCTGTTCATGTACGCAGGCGCTGATGTGAATGGTAATATTTCCATTGGAGCAACTCCCTTTGGATTGGCAGCTCGTGGTGGCTTGACTGGGATTATTAAATGCTTACTGAAAGCTGGGGCTGATGCGAATATGCCTAATAAAGTAAGTGCTCATATCTTTGCCTTGTTTATTTTTCTGGCTGTTTTTGGCTCTCTAAAATTCTTATATCAGTTTAGCAGAAGCCACAGAAAGCATACGTGATGATGAACTTCATACTGATAGCAAAGTAAATACTAGCATGTCACACTACTATGCTGTAGCTTTGATGTCATTCTTTCTCTTTGATTGATCCTCACAATGTCCATTCTATGAACTTTACAATGCACGTGGGAACTTTCTCTTTTTATATTGTCATCTCACGAACTTTGCAGCCAACAGGGTTTACACAAGAAATAGATGTCATGTACAACATACCATGAGGTGGTATAAAAGGTAATGGTAATTATTGGCTCTATGAAAAACTGGTGTGTGGTGCCAATTGATGGAACGAAGTCAGCATCATTATTGTCAAAAACTCGAGCGCCAAGAACAATATGTTTTCATTTTTGGGAGACCGTGCGATCTGAATCCTGGATTTTTATCAACAAGGGGACTCCACTTTAAGTTGATTCCTCCTCCCCCGCCCTTTTCCATTTTACTCCTGCAACTCCCTTGTGCTTGAATACCAGCAGATTACTAACATGTTGAGAAACATTGTTGCCCTGTACAGAGTGTACGATGATGTTGCAAGCCTTATGAAACTCATCTTTCTCATGTTCTTTTGCTGCAGTATTTGGTAAGCAACAAGATGTTAAAATCCTTTTCCCTTCAACATCCCCCATTTCAAGTGTGCCAGACTGGAGCATTGATGGAATTATTACTGATCTAAAATCGAAAGTTTCCAAACGACTGGTGTGCAATCCCGGAATACCAGAAGAAAAACTCTACGTAGTTTCCCCACTGCCCCCTACCCACAATCCTGGAAAAAAAGACAGAGAGAGAAAGAAGAAAAGAAAACCACCACTATCTCTCTCATATGTATTATTATCTTACAGATTTCATTCTGAAATACTTGATCCATGCATCAAGGTCTCATTTATATTTACAAAACGGAATACCTGCTTCAAGAAATGATTATTATTTAAGATTTATGATGTCAAATCTTCAGTGGCACATTGCATCAAATTGCATAAATTATTGAAACTGAAAAAGGAAGAACTTAAACTTGATCTTTTTCTACCAATCCAATATTCTGTACTATTTTGAATGCTTACATCTGCAGATAAGGCACTAGAAAGGTTCAAAAGTTCTATTATTTAACTGAGGTCAAAGAAAAATATACATCTATACAGTCTGAACTAGTATTACCTAGATATGTAGCAGTGGGAGTTACAGAATAACAAGTGCCCAACATATTTGTCACGCCCCCGCCTGCGCGAGGCACGTGAGGCACCTAGTGCCCACGTGGGGGCCACATGAGGGGGGACCGCGGGGCTCCCCTGCCAGATATTGTCCGGTTCTGGGGCTTCACGCAAGCGTCCTTCACCCCTCCCCGGTTTTGTTTTCCACCCAAAACGCGTCTGCAGGATTAGGAGACACCCGCCTCATATGCCCAGGCTCTGGAACGAGTCTTTCCGATGTGGGGCTATTGGGCCTCACACCCTTCCCACCATCGGACAAGAGCCGTCCTCGGCTCTGATACCAAATGCAATAGCCCCACATCGGAAAGACTCGTTCCAGAGCCTGGGCATATGAGGCGGGTGTCTCCTAATCCTGCAGACGCGTTTTGGGTGGAAAACAAAACCGGGGAGGGGTGAAGGACGCTTGCGTGAAGCCCCAGAACCGGACAATATCTGGCAGGGGAGCCCCGTGTTCCTCCCTCATGTGGCCCCCACGTGGGCACTAGGTGCCTCACGTGCCTCGCAGAGGCGGGGGGCGTGACATTTGGTATCAGAGCCGAGGACGGCTCTTGTCCGATGGTGGGAAGGGTGTGAGGCCCAATAGCCCCACATCGGAAAGACTCGTTCCAGAGCCTGGGCATATGAGGCGGGTGTCTCCTAATCCTGCAGACGCGTTTTGGGTGGAAAACAAAACCGGGGAGGGGTGAAGGACGCTTGCGTGAAGCCCCAGAACCGGACAATATCTGGCAGGGGAGCCCCGCGGTCCCCCCTCATGTGGCCCCCACGTGGGCACTAGGTGCCTCACGTGCCTCGCAGAGGCGGGGGCGTGACAATATTAGTTTGTGAAAATCCAATGGGAGGCTTTCAAGAAACACTACTTTATATATCTCTAGATAACAGAAGTTATTTGTGATTCTATATTCTTATTAATGATGAAGTATCAAATGTAGCTGTCAATTTCTGTTTCAATAAGTATGATATATGCTTCCTGAGTTAACTTGCCAAAAATGACGAAAAGATACTAATCAAATCATAGATTCTGAAGTCCTTGACTACAGTAGCTACAATAAACATTTACAGAATCAACACGATGCCATTATTACTATTAGAGTCTTAATAATGTTGTCAACTTGCTTACTTTTTGCTGTACAGTTACATATTCATTGCCAAGTTGTGCAGAACCCTGCTTTGGAATACTAGTTGCAGAGTTCTGATTCACATGTGAGTAGGAATGATATGATGGGTTTATAGAGACATGAATACATTTTGGGGAATCTGGTCCAGTGGCTGGTTTCCTAGAAATCTCCCACAGCAAGGGTTTCAAAACAATATTTCCAGATGTGATGCAAGATATTTCTAACTGTTGGGCTTAAGTAGAGGTCAATTTTGCATAGTATTATTGCCTTTATTTGTTATTTCCTTCGAAATTTTCTTATTCTTTAATCGTTTTGTTCATGTACTTGTTCCATTTTATCTTCAACATTTTTCCTCATCAATTTCTAGGTTGTCTCAGGAACATCTTATAAAGTGCCACATCTTTGCTTAACCATTCTATAGGCTATGTCTGATAGTGGTGACTAGTTATTGTATGATAAATTTGATCTCATTTACTAACTCAAATTGACTTAATGGATAGATTAAATGTCAAGATAAAAAGACATTCTCAGATTGGAATGAATGCAGAAGAAAAGCAGTTGGTGAAACAGAATATCTTTCAGCAATGATTTTTTACACTATGGTAATTCCTGAACTCATAACCACTTTTGATACTTAAGCATTTTGTTTGTTGATGTAGTGTTTGAGTGTTTCACTTATATATATTTAGTATAAGATAATGACAGCCCCTTAGCATTTTTTCCTCATTTTATTCTTGATTTGCCTTTGCATTTTATCTTTTCATTGATTGGGCTGGGATTTAGTGAAGTCTCTAGCATGAGCTTTTAAGTTAGGCTGTCCTTTTGTAAACTACAAGTGGTGGTTTTATAGCATGGGTATGGAGTGTAGCATGCTGACCTAGTACCATAGTGGAATAATTCAGAGGCTTGATACAGCACTATACTGACACATGGTACAGTTGTTGTGCCGACTCCAGCAGTGCGCCATATGTTTATGCATGGGTATATTGTTTGAACTGACCTATACAAATAAGCTACTGGAATGGTCCGTGGTACCGAGAATGCTAACATTGGTTTGAAGATTATTGTTGGTTTTACTAGATTACATTAAGGATTCTAAGCTCTTTTTTGTTTTATGTTAGTGATCCGTGACAATACTGAAATTGATGCACAATAAAAATGGTAGAAGCAAACAAGATTATGGAAGAAATGAGAATTTTGAGATAGATGTATAATAAAACTAGGAAGGAGAAAGTGAGAAACAAGACTACTGTAGGAGATATAGGATATCTACGTGTGGTAAAGAATCTGTGTTTAGAGAAAGTATTTATCAGCATATAGTGTTTTGTACCCCTTAGTTCCCGTTTTTGTTGTAATATGTCAACCATTTGTTGGTACAAGACTGCAAGTATCATAAATTCATTTTCTTTTAGGTTACTTCTTTAGTATGTCTATGGGAAGGAGTAGCACATTGTTGGCCAAGAAGACAACCCAAGAGGGGGGGTGAATTGGGTTTGGATTAAAGCCGACCAATTAAAAACTATGATTAGTAATTAACTAAATCTATTGCAAGCAAACTAGTTAAGTTACTAGATGAAGTGAATGAAGAGAGAGAGAGAGAGAGTACAGCAGCCAACACAAACACAAACCAATTTATAGTGGTTCGGAGCTAACCCTTGCTCCTACGTCCACTCCCCAAGCTTCACTTGGGAGTTTACTATAATTCCTTGGATTACAGCCGGTTGTTTTACAAGTTCACAACCCAACTTGTTTTCGCGAGATCACAGCGAACTCGGTCGGTTTTCATAGGCTCACCGACTAGAACCACCCGATTGTTTTTTCGGGATGACAATCGAACCCTTACACTGTTGGTTTTAACCTTGGCTCACCAACAAACCTTACAACCCTTGATTCAATCCCCTGATTGAATCAAGTAAGAAAATAATTTGGAAAAAGTTACAAGGAAAGCTTCTTAATAAGCAAATATTAACCAATATGAATAGAGTAGAGTTAGAAGCCCTCACACAGATTTTGGAAGAGGAAGAAGGGGCTTCTCGAACTCTGAGTCTTCTCTTTGAGTGCACTGAAGATCTGATGTCAGAGGAAGAGCCTTGAATGCGAAGGGAAGACTTCTAGGAATGTATTGAATGCGTTTCTTCCTTCTTTTGCTTGTCTTTTCTCTCAATAGACTCTTGGTAGATGGAAAACACTTAATGCACAAATGGAGTAACTCTCTTCGTGTCTACTACTGTTCAATCAGGCTATTTAAACAGTCCCACTTGAGAAATAGCCGTTAGACACTGATTTATGGCGGTTCTGCACAGTCTGCACCTCCTGACAATGTATCCGTTGGGGTCGGAGTCGACTCGCTCGATCTGGAGTCGACTCGGCTGTTGCTGGAGTCGACTCTTGCTTTACTGGAGACGACTCGCCCACTGTACAGGATTTGAATTAAAGTGCTGTCCCGTTCTGGAGTCGACTCGGCCAAACCTGGAGTCGACTCGCCAATATCCGGAGATGACTCGGCACTTTTGGAGACGGCTCGTTCTCAGGGTTCCAGAGATCTATATTTCTACATTTCTTTCTCGAGTCGACTCGGATCATCTTGGAGTCGACTCGGCTCTCAGAGCCTGAAAACTGATCCTCTGTCTTTGGAGTTGAACTGCCTTGGAGTCGACTCGGATTATCTTGGAGTCGACTCGGCTCTCATAGTCCGCAAAGTGATCCTCTGTCTTTCGAGTTGCACTGCCTCGGAGTCGACTTGTACTTTGTTGGGGTCGACTCGGCTGACTTGGGGTCGACTCTCGTATTCTCGGAGTCGACTCGTTCACAGAGTCACTTTGTTTGGTTTTCTGCCTTTTAGTCTGCTTTCCTCTGAGAGTCGACTCTTGCATGTTTAGGAGTCGACTCGCCAAACTTCGGAGTCGACTCGTAACCTTCTGGAGTTGACTCGGTAACAGAGTCCAATAAACCATCGTTCTGTCTTTCTGTCTGTTACCCTTTGGAGTCGACTCGAAACTGTCGGGAGTCGACTCGGCAAGCACTGGAGTCGACTCGAAATCGTCGGAGTCGACTCGGTGACAGGGTCTGAAATTCATCTTTCTGTCCTTCTGTCTGTTCTCAGTCGGAGTCGACTCGTAGTGTACCGGAGTCGACTCGAGCTTGTGCCAGAACCTCTGAAACACTTGGAGTCGACTCGCAAGCTTCACTCGAGCTTCAGATTTTGGCTTAATTGTGTTCAACACTTAGCCAAATAAAGTTGAACAAAAGCTCGATGCTCTTAAAGATAAATTCACATATATTTGTCTGAAATACTAGATTGAATTCATTAGTACAACATGAAATATATTCAAATGCTTTGAGCTCATCAAAATCAAATAGGGGTATAACCAATCACTCCACAATCTTTCCCTTTTTGATGATGACAAAACATTGAGTATTTGTAAAGTGAATTTCTCAACCAAAAGGTGATTTATAGTAAATTTTTGAAATAAATTCAAATGTCTAGTCATTTAATTTATCCAAAATTGAAAGGTATGAATCAGTAAATCCTGAAATTAGAGCTCCCCCTTTCATTTGGAATTATATAAGCCTTCATATCATGCAATCAATTGTTTGGCTTATATGTGTTTAATGAATTTGCTTTAAGATTTCAGATTCTCCCCCTCAACATATGCATTCAATTTTGTTTAGGTTCTCTGAATTTTCTTTTAATGTCATGAAGCTTTTGAGCTTAAATTTTTACTTTCAGAGAAAAAATCTGTTAATTTGTTCTTGAGTATGATTCAACTAATCTCCGAATATCCCTTGAATAGATTCTGGAGATTACTCCTTGAGGAGCTCCAACAGAGAGATAATGAGCCTCGAGGTATCGAATCCACTAAGAACAAATTACATTTCTTTTTAGGTATCGAATCCAACAGAGAGACTGTACATCAAAAAAGAATACACTAAGGTTTCTTTGTAGTGGAGGATGTGGCTCCCGTACTCAGTCTAGTATGTTTCATGACCATGCTTAGCCCCTCAGAGACGTTCCCTAGTTGTGCGATGATTTCTGAGGTGGCCCTAGACTGTATCGAAGTGAACTGTGTCAGACTTTCTTGGAGGGTGTCAAGTTTGGAGATCAAGGCATGTGCTAGCCTTTCTGCACCCTGACTTTGGCTACCAAGTTCATTTCTGATGCTGTCTCGCATCTTCCTCGTGTCATCCTTTACGTCGCTCATATTCCAATATTGAGCTTGGACAAGGCTCCTGATGTTGTAGATTTCCTCCTTCAGGTCTGCAACCATCTTGGACACGGCTGCTAAGGAGGGAACAACTTCAGAGGAGGGAGTACTGAGTGGACCTCGGAGCTCTCTCAGCAAGTCATCTCTCAGCTCCCTCACAATCTCCTGTCTCATCTCCCGGAGTTGCTCAGAGCTGATCCGGACTTCCAGGGGCTGCTGAGGTGGTGGTGCAGTAGAGGGTCCAGCTGAAGTGGATGGGAATGATGGACCAGATGTGGAAGGAAAAGTGGGAGGAGCTATGTAGTGGTCCTGGTCATGATCAGGACTAGGTGAGTGATGAGTGGTTGGGTCGGATGGAGTGGATGAAGAAGTTTTTCTAACCCAGACATTGTCTACTTTATGGAACCCTATTCTGTGGAGAGTCCCCTCACCCATGTGATCAGTATTTCTAAGTGAACGAGAGGGTTCTCCCTCAGAAATAGGGACCTCTAACTCCCTAAAGAAGAGTGTGAATAGCATGCCATAAGGGAGACTCAATCTAGGTATATCTAGGGGTTCACAGATGTATTTGTAGATGAGTTTTGGGAAGTTGATGGGAGTGTCTTGGAGAATGTGGAACATCAATGCTAGGTCTCTCTCGGAGATGAAGTCAAACCTACCTGTTTTGGGAAAGAGAGTCCTAGAAATGATACTTAGGAGGAGCCGCATTTCAGCTGAAAGCTGATTTGCAAACACCTCCTCTATTGAGGATTGAGGTGGGCTCCCTAAGACAGCCGTAAGGGCCTTAGTCCTATTATGGGGATGAGTAGGAAAAATCCCCTCTCGGGAGAGATGGAGGATTCGAGCAATGAAGTCCTCCGAAATAAAAACAGGGACACCTGCTACGGTTCCGTGGATACCACCACTACCTCGGGCTACAGTCCCATAAAATTCCCTAACTAATCCTGGGTAGGTAGGGAGGTCTAAAGAACAGAACAACTCTAACCCTTGAGCCCTAAGATGATGCCCTAGGGTGAACCCTTCGTGGGAGAGGAAGTCAAAGTTGACTTTCCTCCCGGTAGAGATTGCCCTCCCGGTGCATGGACGCGAGGGAACCGGCCTAGGCGGGGAAGGAACCGAAGGTGGTGGCCTCATGGGTTCGTTCCGTGCCTTGGACCGTCGCTCGGCGCCGCTCGCGGAGAGAGGTCTCTTCCGGCTCGGGACAACGACTTTCCTACGCATTTTGACCTACAAACCGAGGGATGGACAAGAGAAATGGAAGAAAACTCGAGGGAGAGGACCTAGAACGGGTCGGAGACGAGGTCGGAGACGACTCTAGGGCTTTGGAACAGTGGCGGCCGAGAATAGAAGTGAGGAATAAACGTTTCGATAGGGTTAAAAATCGGATTCCTGACCTCGAGTCGACTCCGATAAGTCGCGAGTCGCGAGTCGACTCCTAAATATACGCGAGTCGACTCGCCCACGAGCCGACTCTAAAAATCTATTCGAGTCGACTCGAACTCTGGCACATAACCAACAAACTTGTTATTACCGTGCCAAAGGAGAGAGCTATGGACATATCTAAGATTTAAGAACTGATTTGATGACCATAGATAAGAAATCCTATCTCTAACATAAGCTAATTATCAAAATCAATCAATTAGAGGGGAGTATCATAAGAATGGATCAATCACTCCTAACCCTCTTCTAAGAATACAAAATCGATCTTCACATAAGGATTTAGTGAAGATATCAGCAAGTTGATCATCAGTGCAAACAAATTCAAGCATTACATCACCATTTAACACATGATCTCTTATGAAGTGATGTCTTATCTCAATATGTTTAGTTCTTGAGTGCTGAATTGGATTTTTAGTTAGATTTATGGCACTTGTATTATCACAATTTATGAAAATCTTATCTTGTTTAATGCCATAATCTTCAAGTTGTTGCTTGATCCATAAAATTTGAGCACAACAACTCCCGGCAGCAACATATTCGGCTTCAGTCGTAGATAGTGCAATCGAGTTTTGTTTCTTGCTAAACCATGAAATTAAGTTTTCTCCTAAAAATTGACAAGACCCGCTGGTGCTTTTTCTATCAAGTTTACAACCAGCGAAGTCTAAATCAGTGTACCCTATTAAATTTATGCTTGATTCTTTAGAGTACCATAGACCTATGTTTTTTGTTCCTATGAGATATTTAAAAATTCTCTTAACTGCAATTAGGTGTGATTCTTTAGGATTAGATTGATATCTAGCACACATGCATACACTAAACATAATATCAGGTCTACTTGCTGTAAGATATAGTAAAGATCCTATCATACCTCTATACAGCTTTTGATCAACTGATTTACCTGATTCATCTTTGTCTAGTTTGCATGATGAGCTCATGGGGGTGCCAATTGACTTATTTCCATCCATATCAAACTTCTTTAGCATTTTCTTGATGTATTTAGCTTGATTGATGAAAATCCCTTCCTTGGATTGTTTGATTTGAAGTCCGAGGAAGTAGTTCAATTCTCCCATCATGCTCATCTCAAATTCACTCTGCATTAATTCAGTAAACTCTTCGCAAAGGCGATTGTTAGTAGCACCGAAAATAATATCTACATAAATCTGCACTACCAACATATTTTTGTTTTCCTTTTTCAAAAATAGAGTTGTATCAACATTTCCTCTAGAAAATTTATGGTCTAATAGAAATTTGCTAAGTCTTTCATACCATGCTCTAGGGGCTTGTTTTAGACCATAAAGTGCTTTATTTAGTTTATAAACATGATTGGGGTATTGATGATTCTCAAAATCAGGAGGTTGTTCTACATAAACTTCCTCATTAATATACCCATTTAAGAAGGCACTTTTTACATTCATTTGGAATAATTTGAAATCTTTATTGCATGCAAATACTAGTAACAATCTAATTGCCTCAAGTCTAGCTACAGGAGCAAAAGTCTCATCAAAATCTATACCTTTTTCTTGATTATAGCCCTTTGCTACTAATCTAGCCTTGTTCCTAATCACAATTCCATTTTCATCAAGTTTATTTTTGTATATCCATTTAGTTCCTATTATTGGGTATTCAGTGGGTCTTTCAACCAAGTTCCATACTTTATTTATTGTAAATTGGTTAAGTTCCTCTTGCATAGCATTTATCCAATTTACATCACTCTCAGCTTCTTCTATGTTTTTAGGTTCTAAATATGAAACAAATGCAAGATGATTATTTAAGTTCCTAAGAGAGGCTCTAGTTCTAACACGTTGAGATTGATCATCTAAGATTAATTCTTTAGGGTGACCATGAGCATACCTCCAAGCCTTAGTAAGCCTATGATCAACAATTGCCTCTTGGTTTGTTGATGTATCTCCAATCTGTTTCGGTTCATTTTCTTGTAATGTCATATCATTCATCTTTTCCTCAAGTATCCCTGCATCATCATCAAAAGCTACTCTCTTGCTAGAAGAGACATCATTGGTATCATCAAAAACAACATGTATAGACTCTTCAATAACAAGGGTTCTTTTGTTGAAGACTCTATAAGCTTTACTTGATGTAGAATATTCCAAAAAGATACCTTCATCAGATTTGGAATCAAATTTGCCTAAGTTATCTTTGCCATTATTATGAATGAAACACTTACACCCAAAAATATGAAAATAGTTTACTTTGGGCTTTCTATCTCTCCAAAGTTCATAAGGTGTTTTCTTTATAATTGGTCTCAATAAAACTTTATTTAATATATGACATGATGTGTTGATGGCTTCTCCCCAAAAATACTTAGGGAGGTTACTTTCACACAACATGGTTCTAGCCATTTTCTCTAGGGTTCTATTCTTTCTTTCCACAACTCCATTTTGTTGTGGTGTCCTAGGTGTAGAGAAATTATGAGTTATTCCCTTTTTACTACAGAATTCATCAAAAAGATGATTTTCAAATTCTGTTCTATGATCACTCCTAATAGCTATAACTGAAGTATTTCTTGAGTTGGTTACTTCCTTATGAAATTTCTTAAATACAGAAAATGCTTCATCTTTATGAGCTAAAAACATGACCCATGTGTATCTAGAAAAATCATCTACAATGATAAGACCATACTTGTTTCCACCAAGGCTGGTGGTTCTAGTTGGTCCAAAAAGATCCATGTGAAGTAGTTCAAGGGGTCTTGCAGTAGAGACACAATTTATGGATTTAAAGAAACTTCTAGATTGTTTGCCATATTGACATGCTTCATAAATTTTATTTTTCTCAAATTTTAGCTTTGGCAAAGCAATCACGGAATCTCTTTTAACTAATTTAGATATTGTATCCATGCTTGCATGACCTAATTTACGGTGCCATAACCAACTTGCATCACTAACCTTAGTATCATTAGCTACTAAGCAAGGACTATTTTTAGCAAGATCTTCAAGATCTACTACATAGACGTTACCACATCTAATTCCTTTAAATACTAAGCCATTGTCAATTGAGTTGGTTATGATGCATAAAGATGGCTTAAACAAAACATCAAAAACTCTATCACATAATTGACTAACGCTAAGTAAGTTATGCTTAAGACCATCTACAAATCGTACATTATCAACGAAGGTTGAAGAGGTGATTTGTACTTTACCTATACCAACGATGTGACCTTGGTTATTGTCTCCAAAAGTCACAGCACCTCCCTTTTTAGGCTCTAGGGTGAAGAATTGCTCCTTGTCACCCGTCATGTGTCTTGAGCAGCCACTATCCAAGTACCAACAGTTTTTGTCGACCTTGGCTGCAAGATACTCCTACACAAGAAAATCATTCAATTTTAGGTACCCAAGTTTTCTTGGGTCCTTCAAGGTTAGTAATGTTGGTTTCTTTTGGAACCCAAATTTTTTTAATCTTTTTTTTAATTTCAGGGCTTTTGTGGTTACACACATTGGCTATATGTCCTACTTTACCACAACGAAAACAAGTTGCATTTCTGGTTTTACTTTTTCCGGCTTTTACAAAGAAGTTTTTAAGAAATTTTTGTTTGTTGTTAGGCTTATACCCTAAGACGGCTTTACTAAATACAGCTCTTTGACTATTAAGTATCATGTCTAGTTTTTCAGAACTAAAGGTAAACTTCTCAACTATAGGTTTATACTTTTCAAGTTCTTTTGTTAAGTTTAGTTTTTCTATTTTTAGTAAATTTAGATCTTTTGTACAGTTATCTTTTAGAGTTCAGTTACTGTTTTTAAGTTCTGAAACTTCCTTAGTTAGTCTTTCGTTATCTTTATTTAAGGTATTAGTTTTTTGAGTTAGCATTTGGTTGCTTGTTTTAAGTTCTAAGTTTTCTTTGATGATAGAATTCTTGTCCTTAATTAATTTATCGTACTTATGAGTGTGAGATAGATTAGTTAGTTTTAATTTTTTATTTTTAAGGTTTATTGTCTTATATTTTTTCATTAGTTCATTAAAGGCATCATGCAATTCATCAAAGGTAAAATCTAAATGTGTTTCAGATATTACCTCATTATCATTTGCCATGAAGCAAAAATTTGCTTTTTTCTCTTGTTTCTCATCCGATGATGATGAAGATTGATCGGAGTCTGTCAAGGTGGAGACAAGAGCTTTCTTCTTTTTGTATTTTCTGCCCTTCTTCAGCAAAGGACAGTCGATTCTGAAATATCCCGGCTTCTTGCATTTATAGCAACCGATTTCCTCACTTTCCCTTTTCTTACCTTTGTCCTTGTTGTAAGAACTTGAGAAACTTCTCTTTTGATGAAAGGACTTCTTTCGGTTGATGAATCTTCTGAACTTTCGTACAAGAAATGCCTCATCTTCATCTCCCTCATTGTCTTCTTCTTCACTGCTGCTACTGCAAGAGGGATTCTTGTTAGAAGAAGTAGACTTAAGGGCAATTACCTTTTTCTTGTGGGAGGACTCTTCTTCACTGTGTTGTTTCATTGTGAGCTCGTGTCATCAAAGATCCAAGGAGCTCTTCGAGTGCCAGCTTGTTCAAGTCTTTGACTTCTTGGATCGCCGTTACCTTGGCTTCCCATGACCTTGGTAAAGATCGAAGAACTTTCCTGACAAGGTCACTGTTAGTATAACTTTTGCCAAGGCTTTTTAGGCCATTGACGATATTAGTAAATCTAGTAAACATGCAAGTGATAGTTTCATTAGATTCCATTTTGAATAGTTCATACTTATGAACTATCATGTTTATTTTGGATTCCTTGACTTGATTCGTGCCCTCGTGGGTCACTTCAAGTCTATCCCATATCTCTTTTGCAGAATTGCAAGTAGATATTCTATTGAATTCATTAGGGTCTAAGGCACAAAATAGCACATTCATTGCTTTGGCATTTAGTTGTGCCTTCCTTCTATCACTATCATCCCAATCTTTTTCAAGCTTGGGTATAGAAATGTTATCTACACAGATAGAAGGAATATATGGTCCATTAACTATGATACTCCAAACATCATAGTCTTGGGCTTGGATAAATATCCTCATTCTAGCCTTCCAATATATGTAGTTAGTTCCATTGAAGAATGGAGGCCTATTGGTGGATTGCCCCTCACTAAGAGAAGATCCAAAAGGGGTTGTCATTTTAATTTTTTACTCTTTTAATATAAGAGCTCCGGCTCTGATACCACTTGTTGCCCAAGAAGACAACCCAAGAGGGGGGTGAATTGGGTTTGGATTAAAGCCGACCAATTAAAAACTATGATTAGTAATTAACTAAATCTATTGCAAGCAAACTAGTTAAGTTACTAGATGAAGTGAATGAAGAGAGAGAGAGGGAGAGGACAGCAGCCAATACAAACACAAACCAATTTATAGTGGTTCGGAGCTAACCCTTGCTCGTACGTCCACTCACCAAGCTTCACTTGGGAGTTTACTATGATCCATTGGATTACAGCCGGTTGTTTTACAAGTTCACAACCCAACTTGTTGTTTTCGCGAGATCACAACGAACTCGGTCGGTTTTCACAGGCTCACTGACTAGAACCATCCGATTGTTTTTCCGGGATCACAATCGAACCCTTACACTGTTGGTTTTAACCTTGGCTCACCAACAAACCTTACAACCCTTGATTCAATCTCCTGATTGAATCAGTAAGAAAATAGTTTGGAAAAAGTTACAAGGAAAGCTTCTTAATAAGCAAATATTAACCAATATGAATAGAGTAGAGTTAGAAGCCCTCAAACAGATTTTGGAAGAGGAAGAAGGAGCTTCTCGAACTCTGAGTCTTCTCTTTGAGTGCACTGAAGATCTGATGTCAGAGGAAGAGCCTTGAATGCGAAGGGAAGACTTCTAGGAATGTATTGAATGTGTTTCTTCTTTTGCTTGTCTTTTCTCTCAATAGACTCTTGGTAGATGGAAAACACTTAATGCACAAATGGAGTAACTCTCTTCGTGTCTACTACTGTTCAATCAGGCTATTTAAACAGTCCCACTTGAGAAATAGCCGTTAGACACTGATTTATGGCGGTTCTGCACAGTCTGCACCTCCTGACAATGTATCCGTTGGGGTCGGAGTCGACTCGCTCGATCTGGAGTCGACTCGGCTGTTGCTGGAGTCGACTCTTGCTTTACTGGAGACGACTCGCCCACTGTACAGGATTTGAATTAAAGTGCTGTCCCGTTCTGGAGTCGACTCGGCCAAACCTGGAGTCGACTCGCCAATATCCGGAGATGACTCGACACTTTTGGAGACGGCTCGTTCTCAGGATTCCAGAGATCTATATTTCTGTATTTCTTTCTCGAGTCGACTCGGATCATCTTGGAGTCGACTCGGCTCTCAGAGCCCGAAAACTGATCCTCTGTCTTTGGAGTTGAACTGCCTTGGAGTTGACTCGGATTATCTTGGAGTCGACTCGACTCTCATAGTCTGCAAAGTGATCCTCTGTCTTTCGAGTTGCACTGCCTCGGAGTCGACTCGAACTTTGTTGGGGTCGACTCGGCTGACTTGGGGTCGACTCTCGTATTCTCGGAGTCGACTCGTTCACAGAGTCACTTTGTTTGGTTTTCTGCCTTTCAGTCTGCTTTCCTCTGAGAGTCGACTCTTGCATGTTTAGGAGTCGACTCGCCAAACTTCGGAGTCGACTCGTAACCTTCTGGAGTTGACTCGGTAACAGGGTCCAAAAAACCATCGTTCTGTCTTTTTGTCTGTTACCCTTTGGAGTCGACTCGAAACTGTCGGGAGTCGACTCGGCAAGCATCGGAGTCGACTCGAAATCGTCGGAGTCGACTTGGTGACAGGGTCTGAAATTCATCTTTCTGTCCTTCTGTCTGTTCTCAGTCGGAGTCGACTCATAGTGTACCGGAGTCAACTCGAGCTTATGCCAGAACCTCTGAAACACTTGGAGTCGACTCGCAAGCTTCCGGAGTCGACTCGAGCTTCAGATTTTGGCTTAATTGTGTTCAACACTTAGCCAAATAATCTTGAACAAAAGCTCGATGCTCTTGAAGATAAATTCATATATATTTGCTTGAAACATTAGATTGAATTCATTAGTACAACATGAAATATACTCAAATGCTTTGAGCTCATCAAAATCAAATAGGGGTATAACCAATCACTCCACACACATATCCACTGACATCATGTTTTTTTGGCAAAAGCATAAATCAAATAAGCTAATTTGAAGAGGATCTAAGTTCTCATATCTTCACAAGTTGATAATCCATGACTTAAATTGTTCGGGTATTTGAAATTCCGCTCCTATAGTCATCTAACAGTCGAACCATGGATCAGTGACTTGCCTCTCCACTCAAATGGGTGGTTATGAGGAGGTTTTCTTGTTCAGCACAGGCTTCGGAATTTTGGGGGCCAACGCCTTGACTATACCATGTTGGTCTTGTTTGAAAAAAATCTCATATGTGACATGATGCCTCAAAAAAGGGATAAGTTGCATTCTTGCCTTGAAAGATCAACATAATTCCATGAAAAAGTCAGCTTTCAATAGTAAAGTAATTTGTTTCCCTGTCAGTTTGCTGCATTCCAATTCGACAACAATGTATTACTACTGTGTACAATCATTGGGGTTGGTCTCTGGTCATTAATTTTAGAACTTTCCTCTATTACAAATGTGGTAATGAAAATGGATAAATAAATGTGTTCTCATTGTTGGGACGAGTTCTCCATGTGTTAGTCTTGGGTATTACATTTTGGTAGAGAACGAGAAAGAATGTATATCTTGAATATCTTGAAAGAACTACAGTTGAAGTATTGCCTGAAGATATATGCATAGACAAAATGCAAAGTTTGGGTTCAGCCCGTACCGAACCGGTGCCGATAGGCACCGGTACGGTACAGCATATAGAAACCGGTGCCGACAGGCCCAAATGCATTTTTTCCGCGCGCCCATGCTCAGGGAAGAGCGCCTGCGCGTGGGGCAGCGAACCTCGCGCGTGGGGAAAAGTGCCCACGCGGGCTCCAGTACCGGTGCGGACGCGTGCGGATGCATAGTGATTTTTTTTTAAGCACATCAGAAGCAAATAGCTGTTGTCTTGCCAGAATTTCAAGGAAATGGAATATATATTTCTGTTTATTTTCTATTTATGCTTTTAACATGCCCGAACAAAAAAAGATCATGCCGCCTTACTTTGATTTCATTAAAACATTACAAAGTAATTGAAATGCACCATTAAGAATTTTTTGGAAATGTTAAAAATTAGTTATTTCAACAATTTTTTTGCATATATTTCCTATAACCACAAAATCACAAGTTACAATTTACATTTGGTATCTTTATGGTTTGCTAGCTTGTATTTTCCATTTTTACTTTTCAGTTTCTGGTTCTTTTTAGCAATATTTTAGACTCGAGATTCAGGTCTGACAACCATACATGGCAACCCAAAAAATGAGTTTACTAAAAACTTGTGCAAATATAAACCAGTTGTCTTCTATCAATTTTTAAGATTTCCTAATCCTTTTTGTAAATTTTAAATTTGAGTTGAAACTAAAACTATAATTTTTAAAAATTGAACCCATCGACAGAATTGTAGTAAGATCGTAAACTAAGCTTTTAAACTTTGCATGTAATGAATTGGTTTTCCTTTCTTTTATGGTAAGGAGTTTGTAAATAATTGGCATCTGTCATATATGAAATTAATTCAAGACATCCCTTGCCTTTGTGTCTTAATAACTCCATTTTTTATATGAGTTTGTACTAATTGTCCATGTTGTGATCTTGCTAATTGTGCTTACTGCAAGGAAACTATAGAAAAAGCTTTTGGAGAGAATTCTTAGAATTTTATTATTAGTTTGAGTCCTAGATGTTCCAATTTAATCATCCATTTTGAATACAAAATGTCCTTCGTAGGGCTAATAGAAGAGTACTGTACGATATAAGAGTAGTTATGTATGTTTAAACCCCTTGTCAATAATGGTAGCATGACATGCCTTACTTGAAATCATTCACTTGCCTGGTCTAATTGTTTGACTCGTTGGATGTCAAATGACAGCACTTTTGTCATGTTTTAATATTGATCAACGCCTTAAATCTTTTTTGCAAATATTCGAAGGAAAATGATCATACATAGGCTCAACATAGTTTAACGTTATCAAATATATAATTGCAAGGTCCATATTTTTCCTACTTATTATCTTTTTCTTTTCTTTTTTAATATCTAATTTGATATATCTGGGCTATCTAAATTGCATTCAAAAGCATGATTAGATATTATGCTCGCCAAACTAATGTAAACAACACGATACATGTAATTGAATAGGATATTATATCTTAGACTTTTGTATACAATCAAGATAGAATGACTAATTAACATGGAGGATTTGAAGTATATTGACATTTCCATAATATTAATGATCAACGTTTTCTCAACTATTCATTGTAGCTCCATTGGAAATTTTATTATTTATGATCCTCTATTGGTATGGCTAAGGAAGCAGCCTTAACCATGCCATTAACAAATGGTGACATCCGGCTTTAGCCTTCTTGCTATCATCAGATAATAAATAGAGATTTGGAGAGGTGGGCTCCTGGGTTCAAGGTGCCAGCTGACCATTTTGATAAATCCCACTTGGTATTCACAAGACTAGGAAAAGGTCATATTACAGACGATTACATGAAGTCCCTTGTCAAAACCCTTGAAATATGTGGTGTTAACTGCATTAAGGCTCTGTTTGGGATTGTTGTTGATAGTAGAGGGTTAGCTAGTTGAGCTTTTATCAAAAAACTGTTTGCTATTTGGTAATTACATTTAAAATGCCATAAAACTTATACGACTATTTGGTAACCAAATTAAGAAAGTGCTTTTAGCATGACTAATTGACAATAAAGAATATTGCGTAGTATTATATAGTATAATATAATATATTATTATATATTAAAATGTTATTGCATAAGTATAATAATATGACATGATATGATGTAACATAATATAATATAATAATATATTATTTAATATTAAAATATTATAACATATTAAAATATTATTTTATAGTATAGTACAATATAATATAATAAAATATTATTATAATATAATCTAATATAATATTGTATGGTATTGTACTATAATATAATAAGAAATGATATAAAAAAATTTAATTATATATTATTATATTATTATAATATTATAATACAACATAATACAGTACAGTACAATACAATGTGCTAGCTTGGGTATTTTGGTAACTACGATAATTTTGTTAAACCAAAAATAACTTTTCTATATCGGCCTAGTGGAGCTTTTAGGGAGAAGCTATAAAATGGAGTTTCTCCTAGGTAGACATTTTTTAGATTTTCAGTGAATTAGAAAACACTTCAAATTTTTTTGCCAAATGCTACTAGATGGCTCAAAAGTATTTTTGGAGGGTCAAAAGGCATTTTTTGGCTCTCCAAAAGTGCTCCCAAATTAGGCCGAGTTAATTTGGCCGCAAAATTTGCTCCTTGAATATGGTGGAATATGTCAAGGTTGTCAACAAACTTAACATATGTTGATTTAAAATGTGCTACATCCACTACCTTAATATTGAAAACAGGGGACAGTAGGGGGATATGGGTGGTGTTCTCAGCAGTGGAGTGGGATGAGGGATATGGAGGGTAGGATGCAAGAGTGGTGGTAGAGAAGAATGATAGGGATGGTAGTGCCACTGATGGTTGTCAAGGAGGCAAGCATCGTGACATGAATGGCATTACAGGAGCGAGTGGTAGTCTCCATTCTTGTTTCCTATTTCAAGTCTTGCTATTGGATGCAAAAGAGATAAATAATCTCTTGGATGAACATGTAGGCTTCACTAAAACATTGTGAATGAGATATCTGAGGCCCTAACCTAAGATCCTCTACAATGTGTGTTTTGCACTATACAAAGTTGTATAGCTCTGGATGGCTGTCACATCATCCAATCACAGAGACGGAAGGCTATCAAAAAAAATATTAGTGTATGACATACCCAATGCGTCGTATATGCCACACAATGCCTATCCTATTTGATAGTCATCCATCTTTGTGATTGGATGGCATGGCAGCCATCCAAGATTGTACCACTCAATGTTGTACATCACGCATTGCAGAGGATCTGAACTCGTGAGGCCCCTATCATTCAATATATAATGTATACCTTTGACTTAAGAATCTGATTTTGGTGATCGAAAAAAATATTAATAGCTCTCTTCCGTGCACCAACACCCCTTATGAACAACTGCAACTCCTAGGGTGCATGTGAAGGTCCTCAGGGATACAGATAGACATATGGTACCACTATGGATCCTAGTTGAAGGAGCAGTTGGAATGTCTTCAATGATCCGTATATGTTGTTGTTTCCACATCCATCAAGACTAATTGATGTCATACTAAAATCATAGTCCATAGGCCTTAGCAATATCTTTTAAATATTTAATTTAAGCATGTATTTTTTAATATTTTTAAACTGAATAAAAGGGTTTAGAAAGTTCAAGGTCTTGCTCAAAGCTCGAATTTTGAGTAAGTACCGAATTTGGGCCTGAAAGGCAGGCCCAAATTAAACGGATTAAACGGTTAAGCATTGCCATCTTCTCATCAGGAGGGCTTGTGCGGGTGTGAGGATATATCATGTGGCAACATGGCTTTTTATGGAGAGACAAAGGTCTGTAGAGGTGCTACTGTCATATCAAACTAACTGCAAATATATTTCCTAGTGTCAACTAGGGATTTTCTTTCAATATTCGGGTGATACATAAACACGTGTTAGCTTGCAAAAAATATTGCGTGGGCAATTCACTGGTCCTGTAGTAGATGAGGCATGAGCTCAAGCAGCATAGAAGGGTGCACTTGTTGGCATTAAAGTTCCGAAAAAATATTTGGGTTGTAACTTAGACCTATTAAACTTGGCAGCCAAACCCTACCTAGATCTGTAGAGGTTTGAGTTGAGACCCAAACCGGAATCCCAAACTTTTAGATAAGTAATGGGTCGGGTCAGTAGATGATCCAACCTTATTAGGCATGATTTGATTTATTGGTTTAGAATCATTGATTGGGTTTGAAAAATGATCTATTTGGTTGTTGGTTTATGTCATTGTTTCTTACATGATCTAGGATCAATTTGACATGATCTTATATAATGAAATATTGGATGATCTATCATTGCTTGATTTGATCTAACCCAAAACTCGATACTTACAAACCTATCATTCATAGGTTTGTAAGTTAGGGGCTATAGCTAGCACTTTGTAAGTTGAAGTCATAGTGAAGATTTAAACCAAATCCTAGTCAATGACAATAGTATTAACAATAATGATATTAGTGTAAACAATCTGCACTAAAACTCTCTTTTAGCATTTTCCATATATTAATTTTTGTAACTTTTGGTTGCCCTAAGAAAGATAGAATGAATTATATGGATATTTTAATGAATTTAAATATAATAAATAATGTATAATTCTTGAATATTACATCATACTCGAACTTGATATGGTTTGGATGACTCAAAAGTCAAAAAAAATTCTATAGGCAGCTGCACATGAGCGGCAAATGACAAGGTTCTATATCTAAAACTATGATCAGATAAAAATTTGATTAACTCATGATCATGATTACCTTGTTCCAAATCAAGCTTAGTTACATGACTATTTTATATTAATCATGTCAAAGCCAAGAAGTCCAAGCAGAAATTTGGTCTTAGATATGGGTCGGATTGGATGTTGCTTTGTGGATGGGGTCAAATCTTTGTGTTTTTTAGCCGTCCTTTTCATTAAACAAGTAAACCAACCTACATAACTTGTTTAATATATGGGTCGAAGTAGGTTAAATGGGTTAAGCGGGTTTAAACGAGTTAAATGAGTTTTAAACAGAATAAGTGGAACTCAAGTGAGTTAAACATGTCTTAAAGAGATCAGTCACGTGATTTGATCCAACTATTAAATGGATTAAAATAAGCTAAATGGATTAGAACTTCAAATCACTTATCATTTGTACATTAACTAATGATTCTTGATCATCAAGACTGATCAAATAAAGTGAGGTTCCCTTCCATTTCGGAGTTAGATTGGAGAGGGTCGGTTAGCCAGTCATGGCCATTCACGGAATTGGAACAAAGTCAAAGAAATCAGCTCCATTATGCACGGACAGGATATTGTTTGTTCTGGTGATCCTATGTTCCGAGCGGGAAAGCATGATCGAACGGCCCACATCAATTCTCCCTCCATACAGCCTCAATACCCTCCGTACTATAAATTTTACCCCCATTCCCTCGTCTCCCCTTGTCTTCCCATTTCTGCATCACGTCATGGCATCCGATACCCAACAATACCCAGGAGACGAAGAGCCAAGAAATCGAAAAACGAACCCCTTTCCCCCACTCCAATCTCCTTCCGCGGTACAAACCCTAGCTCCCATCTCCTTCAATCTCCTCTTCTGACACCGTTTCTTGATCTCTCTTCTCCATTCACTTCCAGCTCTGGACTGGCCCAAAGAGCTCCTCGAAGCTTCTTCCCATGGAGATCTCCCCGTTCTCAAGCGTACTCTCCGACCTTTCTAGGGTTTCTTCTTTTGGTCAGGATTCGATCTTTTGATCTCTTTTTTTGTTGTCACCCTCTCCCTATTCTGATGCAGAGGCGGTAGGAATGCTCGATGATGGAAGGGATTCAGTCGCAACCATCAGAGATGTGGAGAACGAGCTTGGCTGCGGAGCTTTCCATTTAGCTGCCATCGATGGGCAAAAGGAAGTGTGCAAGTATTTGGTTGAGGAGATCAAACTCGACATTAACTCTCTGTCCGACAAAGGTTTTCTTCTTCCTCCTTTTCTTCCTTCGTCTTCTTGAGCGGAAAATTTTGTATTATTGATTTGATCTTTTGGTATACGATTGCTTGTTATCATGATGCGAATTCTTGCGTGCTCAAGAACTCGCTTTTCTGAACTTTGCATTTTTTTTTCAATAATCCTCCTTTTTCAGATGAAACTCCAATTTACCTACAACTTTGCATGGAAAGCACGAGACCGCCACCTATCTTTTTCATCATGGCGCCAATCTTGCTATACAGAATAAATCGGGGATAACTCCTCTGCACCATGCCGTGGAAAAAGGTTTTTGAATTTTTCTTCATGGTCTTGGTGAAATACTCGTTATGGAAATTAAAAGGGGTATTTAACTTTGCAGATTTTATTTTCATATGCATCATAGGCTTTCTTTTTTCTATATGCTTACTTAAGTTGATAGATTCTTAGATATAATTCCTTTTGTCGTGTACTTGTGATTTTTTTTTTCCATCCATAGTTTGGTGGACGTTAGCTATAGCAATCACTTAAAATAGTTGTTCGTTGGAAATTTCCATCCATCTCTTGAACTTATTTTTCTGCTATAATCTTGATCACATTCATCACTTAAATTATCAGTGGTCTTACAATGCATAATACTAGTGGCAATGATTCTAATTGTGCAGTTATATAATTATTGATGAACTGTTCAACAAGAAGCTTTATGTTGGGTATTTAGCCCCAGCTTTGTTTTGGCCTGTTGTACTTGTAGTGTTGTCTCAGAAGCAGTAATATTGCATCTTGATTCTCTTTAATTGTGGTCTTCATGTTGACATGATATTTTCTCCTCTTTTCCTTTTAATGATCGTTCAAGTTGCCTAAACTGCAATTATGTCTATTTTCGTTATAGGCTTCACATCTAGGTTTCCAGGAAGTTTATTTAGAAAGAATGATTAGTGGAGTAAAAGATATTGGTCCTTTGAATTTATTTAATTTTGCAGATTTAAAGCTGACACTTGCTTTAAAATCTTGTTCTAAATAAAATGTCTGGTGAAGAGTACAGACAAGTGGTTTGATACAGACGCCAGAACCTGTGGCAGATATTGCTTCTTTGGTAACAACTGTTAATTATAACTTATTGTTTAACATAGCTTGTATAGAGATGGCATGCATACTGAATTTCTTATATAATAGTGCAGGAGATGGACAACTACCTCTTGAAGGTACAAGGAAGTCAAACCTGAATCACATGCACTTAATCTTGGTTCTCATAGATGCAGCAGATCTTTTGGATTGATATAGGATGAAAATTATGTAAATAATGGATGGGGGACGAAGAGATGAAAGAGCAAGGAGATCGGGAATATAAAAGGATAGGAAAAAGAGGAACACCAACACAATCAAGAAGAAAGGTAAAGAAAATTTTACATACAAATTTCAGACATGCATTTACTAACTTGTTAAGTGTATGAATGGTGGATATTCAGTAAATATTTTACAAAAATCTAGCTACTTATGCTTCATTTGCCATTAATAATCTGATCAGATTACTTGTACAACTAAGGTAAATTGGTGAAAGAACAAGCAGGTGGATGAGTTGAATGCACATGCCTCAATTAGTATAAATCTTAGGATCTATACTAGAAATTAATATGATTATCTTAAAATTCAAATTTTATTAAGAATGCAAAGCTGCTTTTTTGGAGTTATGAATGTGGGGACACGTCCATGTACGTGCATACTTGCGACATACAACATACACATGCATGTGCATGTTTTATTTGTGCATATCTACAGCTATATGTTTACATGCATAGGTTTGTATTTGCTATATGTTTACATGCATATGCATGTATTTATTTGATCTTTATCTGAGATTTTTATTCAAATGCTGTCTATTTAGCAGCTGAACGTTAATTTTGCAAAGCACATCAGACTATCATGAGAATTAGCCATGGCCAAAGGTTTGGTATTGTATATACAAAAGATGTTCATTACATGTGTGGGGACTGAAAGATAGGCTCAATTGCAAAAAAAAACAAACAAAGTTGGCCACGGGGGGTTGATATTTTAAGAAAGCAAGCCCAACAGCCTCATGCTTGGAACCAGCTGGAAAAAACTAAAGATTTAACATTAGATGGTTAAGCAGTTTTTTGATATAAAATTTTTCTTGAGAATGTCACAACAGTTCATGAAGCATTGAAGTTTGTAGCTTGGCAGTTAATATAATATTATATTTACATTCTAAGGGCTACCTATAGTTCTACATGTTGAATAATATATCATAAATAATATTTGACTTGTGAAAATATATTCTTCTAGATTTAGAATGCTGAAAGCCTGAAACATTAAGAAAAATGGATAATGAAGGGAAGAAAAGCTTTTTCTACCAAACAGCCAAGATTGCTTTATTGATAGAATTATACATCAGGCCAGATTGGGTCCACGATGCAATGGCTAACCTGTTAACCTACCATGACACACTTATATCAAATCTAGCATACTTAGTCTGATACTTACCCAATTAATCTATTGACCAATGTCAACCCACTAATTTAACATGTATTGAATCTGTCGCTATACATGATATTCCATATATGCAACTTTTTGTATATAGTAGTTAGTGTCCACACACAGTTAAGCATGTTGGTGTAGAATCACATTCAAGTTTGGGTCATAACTACCTAACCTACTCATTAAATGGGTCGATTCACATCAAGCAGGTCCAGTCTATAAACTTGAAAACTGCCCATTTGCTGAACTGGTTAGCTGGTCCAATTTGTTTATGACCCAAACCTGCTGTTGCCATATCGAAACGTGCTAATGTGATCCCATGTTGGCCAATCGGTTGAAGGGTTGCAACCCTTATAAACATTTCTGAAACTAAATTCTACTATTTACTTGCAAAACTTCAAATAACTAACAACAACATGTTAGTCAACCGACATTATCTTCCTAAGTGCCTTGAAATATCTATTTGCATGTGGGGGTTGATTTTGTTATACCATATGAATCGACTGTTTAACTTTCTAAATTACTTTGGTCATGCAGGTCCACTTATATTTTATCTCTGTTCTCTTATTCCAAGTAAAGTGCATCTTGATCTTTTCAGTGAGGCTTTGTCAAAACATACATTTCTGCCTAGTTGCCGCAATTAAGCTCGAAGAAAGTCGAATCTCAATTGTATTAGCACCTAAAATCTTCTAGAATGAGTAATCTCAACTTAAGCACAACTTTCTTTCTGCTTTCTAAGGAATGGCTTTCTAGGAACTTATATTTTGCCCAATAAAAGTAAATAATAGACATATTTGTATAGTGGATTCTTATGTTTCTGCATATCATTGTGGAGGTCATTTTGTTAGTACCAACTACATCAAGCACGATGCACTTCGTAATGCATAAAGTGACAGCTGAAACTATTAAAAATCTTTTCTCAACATGAGTTTTACTTATGTGAGTTCAGTCATGTTTGTTGATCACATAATTCAATCATGCCATAATATTTACATTGTCTATTACAAATTTGAAACTTTCAGAAAAAAAATATATAATATACTTCGTATATACTCCAAACTTCATTATTTGAGTGAAAATATACTTACGCTATACTTGCTGCATAGGATTATGCCTTGGCGTTAGGTAATATTAAGGCGTTTCTCCCTTTGATTTTTTTGTTCTTGTATCTTCTTAGCATACTGTGACTTTTTATGCTTGCTTATTTCAAGACAAATACATGTGGGCCTGGAACACTCTTGTGGAATGAATCCTCTGCATGTGGCTGCTGGTTGTGGACAAGAATCTAGTACAAAAATTTTGTTGAATCACAAAGCAGATGTAATGTTTTATGTTTCATTATCATCAATATGTCTTTGATGTTCGTTTCCATGGTCAAAATTCTTTTGCTTATTATGTGGACTTTATCACTACCTCTAGTTTGAATCATCTAAATTTATATGCTTATAAGCAGCATATTTCTCATATGACTCAGGGAGACATCAGTGTCTGTAGATGTATGGAATGAATGGGGGATACATCATTTTTTTTTAACTGAGGATCTTAAGACTTCAATCAATGCTCATGATAGAACAAGCGTGTAATTGGATTGATCTATATTGTGTATTGTATCATGAATATGTGTTTGTATGTCCACATATATATGACTGTATAAATAGATAAAAAATGGAGAACTCAAGCAAACTAGATGAAATAACTTGCCAAAATTTTCCTACTCTGCCACCAGTTTTCACAAATTGTTTGTCACCACATCTTACTTCTCCATCATTGTCTCTTTCCTTGAAAATGCAATTTAATGCTTTAAACCTTCATCCTTCTCCATGCTGGGAAATAGTCTTCTTCACAACTGAGGTAGCTTTCAATTTTCACACGTACTCCAAGTCCTAAAGTAGGGTTAAAGCTATAGTCTGAGAAGGTCAATTAAGCGCATTGAAATTGAGGTGGATGAAGGCAAATGAATTGTAGTTTAGAGTTGGCAACAGAAGGAAGTTGGCTTTCCAAAATAGCATTTTTGGTGCTAGTATTCTTTTTGGGGTCAGTGTTCTCCTGTAATTGATGGCAGTGTTGTTGTCTTGAGATTGAATATGAAAATCAAGTTGTATCCAAGTGCTTACAAGTTATAATATTTGGAACCTAGAGATGAAACATGAAGGTCTGTGGCAAATTTATAGTTTGTGGGTCATTTGCAGAAAAGTGTGGTCCTTCATAGCAGGTCAACATGGATGAACGCATACAACATCTGAGGTTGGGGGCAAGTTTCATACTTTTTTGTCTGTTAAAGCTCAAGAGAACAGGAAGGTTGACATACAAGATGATTGAACATATTTGGAACAATTTTTGGGTCTGATTCAGCAAACAACTATGTTGGCTATGACTTTAACATGGATTTCTTAATTTGGCCCAATGGAATTAACTTAAATTCATGTTTTGATTGGATATATCTCCTACCCTTTTATGGAATCCAATACAAGTTTAGTGGGATAGGTTTATTCATTCAATCGGTGGCAGATGATTTTAATAATTCAACTCAAGGTTTTTGATTTCTTTTCTTTTTTTCCCTCTTTTCTTTCTTCTTTTCAGCTCAACATAATGAGAATGACAAATTCATGAAGGTACAACTGATATTCTTGTATTTTTTTAAATTAAATGAAGTATCAGACCTTTCACTAAAATTCTTAGATGAGCCATCACAAGCCTCCTCAATTTATTCTTCTTCATTTACCTAATTCATTATTCTACTCTTTTTATAGATCTTTGCAGTGATGATATCAAACTTGCCTAAACAGAAAGAAGTTCTGGTAAGCTTTTTGGATCAGATATGGTATTTTTTTGTCCTATGAGATAATTTCTCTTTGGGACTTACTTCTGTTACCCTCTTGCCTGTTTTTGTTATTACATATGTAATTAGTTATTACATATGTAATTAGTTATATGGAAGGACACGATATATGCAGCATGGTGTAGTTCTTGTACCTTACACATTATTCTACAACACAAGATCTTTGTTATATTTTAGTTTTGTTGGAGGTATTAGTCAATTTTTTTTTTTACTTCAACTTGCTTCTATATTTCCATCCCAAGAAGTTTTTGTCCAATGGCTTTACACCATTGACGATGTCTGTTCTTGCTGGCTCACTGCAATGCATGGAGGAGCTGATCGAGTTAAACAAGTTGGTTGGCCATATGTGCTTTAATATCTCATAGTGAGCACATTTCTGGTTTTTGACTGAGGTATAATTAAAAAATCATCTACCATTGATCGGGATCATTGTTTGTTTCTATGAAATTTCTTGCTGACGCTGGATTGCAGGCTTCATGGATTTTGACAGATGATATATCCAGCAAATTTTGTTTAGACAAATCTGGATGACATTCAGTAATCACTCACCAGTTCCAGAATTTGCAAATTAATTCCTTTTGCTACGTCTACTTTTGCGTGTACTATCTCATCTTCATTTCTTCTGATTGATATTTAAGGCCTAGAAAGAAAATGTCCACCATGTAGCAGAATGGAAGTTCTTTGCTGATCCATTGTGCTTTGATATTACCTATCTAAACAGCATGAAGATGATTATTTGAAAGTAAGCCTGGATCTTTCATCATCTAAATGACCATAATGTTCACTTAATTAGGAGTGACCACAAAGAACTTCAGGAAATGAAGGAATTCATAAGATGATCTGCTATTCTTAAGATTTTCATTGAAAAAAAATTGGAGAATTTTACACCTTTGGCCTGGCAGCAGCCTGCTTTCTAATCAGGTGTCTCAGAGAAGCCCTATAAAAGAATCGTCAATGAAATATCTTTGCTCATGAAATTTCTCAAACAAATTATAAAATGTAGATGGACTACAAAAAAACAAAATTTATCAGAGAGAGCAAAGAGACCTCAAACTTCTGAGATGCGAAGAATTCTTCTAAACAATATATTATGTATTTCTGTTCATGTATGCGGGCGCTGATGTGAATGGTAATATTTCCATTGGAGTAACTCCCTTAGGATTGGCAGCTCATGGTGGCTTGACTGAGATTATTAAATGCTTACTGAAAGCTGGGGCTGATGCAAATATACTTAATAAAGTAAGTGCTCATATCTTTGCCTTGTTTATTTTTTTGGCTGTATTTGGCTCTCTAAAATTCTCATATCAGTTTAGCAGAAGCCACAGAAAGCATACGTGATGATGAACTTCATATTGACAGCAACGTTAATACTAGTATGCCACACTGCTATTGCGTAGCTTTGATGTTATGCTTTCTCTTTGATTGATCCTCAAAATGTCCATTCTATGAACTTTACAGTGCACGTGGGAACTCTCTTTATATTGTCATCTCACGAACTCAGAGGGTTTACACAACTAATAGATGTCATGTACAACATACCATGAGGTCAAGGTACACAGAACCGACCAAACCGATGTACCGGTACTGGTGCAGTACCAGTTCTGGCCAACCGAGAAAAAGAAATATTCCGCGACATGCGTGCGTGGATTTGTTTTACACAGAGCGTTTTTAAATTCCACTCTGTGGCATTAAATAACCGCGCGTCTACGACATACGCGCGCGCGGATGCGTTTTAGTCACAAAGTGTCTTTAAATATCACTATGTGGCATTAAATGCCCACACGGGGCTGCGTGGGTTCGTGCCCACACGTGGTGCTGCATGGGCTAGCTGCCCTATACGGAGAATCGCACGCGAGCGCTTGGAACCGCGTGCGGGCGTGGTTTCCTGCACAAGGAATCACGTGCGAGCGCGAGCGTTTCTTGCTCGTTGGTGCGCTGCCCCGCGCGTGGACTCCTTTTTTTTTCTTTTCCTTTTTTCTTTCCTTCTTCTTCCTCCTTTCCAAACTCTCTTCCTCTTCTTTCTTGATACATGATGCCTTTCATTGCTGCTCCATTGGAAATTTTATTATTTATGATCCTCTATTGGTATGGCTAAACAAGCAGCTTTAGCTATGCCGAACACTTCATGGTTGCCCATGGCAGCCCCCAGTAGCAACAAAACAACTGGAGGGGTCTGGGGCCGTCAGGCTGGGCGGTCGTCGGGTTGGACCGCCCCCCCCTGTGGTTCGAGCTAGCTCAGGGGGCTGAGCAAAGATCGGAGACGCCCCCCCCCACCGAATCTTCGAGGTGGAACTGGCGGCGCTTGAATCCTGCTTCTCACGGGTGGCAATGGTGTCGATGTAGTGATTGGAGTGGGCGAGGTCGGAATGGGAGGAGAAGGCGGTGATCGCAAGGAGTCTGAGGAGGCATCTGCCGCCGGAACTGGTGGCTCAGGAGATCAGAGGCAGGCCAAACTCTAGCACCCGGTGGATGTCGTCCCAATGGTGGAGGGCCTCATGATGATCCGGTTTGGGATCGGAGAGGAGCGTGCGACGGTGCTGGTGACCGGCCCATGGGTGGTGGCGGGCCAGCTTGTAACGATGGAGTGGGAGGCTGATGTCACCCTGGGAACCCAGATTGTGAGCCAGATAGTGGTCTGGGCTAGGCTACCAGGTCTCCCCTGAAAATTTGGGATAGCGCCTCCATCTTCGAGATCGTGGCGGTGGCGGGGCGGCCGGTGGAGCTTGACAGCTTCTCCAATGAGTGGGTGGCAGATTGGGTACGCCCGGGTGCGAGTGGAGTTCGAAGCCGGTAAGCCCTCGTTACTTAGTTCTTTTGTCCAGGAAAGCTTGAAGAGATTTTGGCAGGCCTTCAATGAAGACCTGCCAAGTCTCTGCTTCCTCTGCACCCACATCGGGCATGCGTAAGCGAATGCCGGCTCCATGGGTTGGAGAAGAAATTGGATCCGACAGCTGCCGGCGAGTCAGGTGGAGTTTCGGAGTGGGCGACAAGTGGATCAATAGGGCAGGGGCCAACGGTTTTTGTCCCATGGATGGAAACAACTCGAGCTCGGGTGCAACGGGGCGGCGACGCTAGGGTTGGCACGCGGATGAAGATGACTGAGATCGCTACCAAGTTGGCCCGGGGCCAGTCTCCACTGACTCGGTGCTGAGTCCGGCCAAGGAGTGGTCGTCGGCGCCCGAGTCTTTGCCGAACTTCGAGGGCTGGCAGAAGCCTAAGAAGTTAGCCTGCGACTTAGCCTGAGTTGACTTCGGGTCGCACTCGGCCGAACGGTGACCGAGCCCAAACTCGGGGGCTAGGCCTAGGCCCGAACCTCATTCCGAGCTGCGGTCGCGGGCCTGAATGCCCCAATGGGCCAACTTGAGGAGCAGGGTGGCGCAGGCTAGGCCTAAGCCCATGGCGGCAAGGAGGGCCCAGTTCCGGCGGGCTTGAGAAGTGGGCTTGGCTCAGTGAAACGGGTTTCACTAGGCCAGGAGCCCAACGAGGAGATGCGGGGCCAACTGGCCAGGTGACCACGGGTCGGCCCAGGCACTTGCGAAGCCCTTCGACCCTGCGACCGCTGTGCCACAGGTCTTTCCAAGCAGATGGTCGGGCGGGCGGCGGTGGAGGAGGTGGCGCCGACAGGCAGAGGGCCTCAATAGACCCCGGCACACGACGAGGAGCGCCGGCACGCGACGGGGCAACCATGCAAGGGCTACCGCCGCGGGTGGCAGCTGACCAAGGAGGGGAACCGGACGGGAGGGAGATGAGCAGGCACCAGTCGTGCCCAGAGGAGGTTGGATCCAACCCAAGCCGGACACAAGAGACCTGGGCATGCGAGCATAGGTCCATGTTAGAAGAAAGCTTTAGAAGCCAACGTGGCTGATGCATATTTGTAATCTGGGTATAAATTTGTAATTTGACTATTATTAATTAATAAGATTGGGCAATTTATTATTCATTAATATTTGTATATGTCCATGAATCATCCAAGAAATTAATAAGATGATGACACATATTCTAAAGGAGTTGAGAATTTGAGGCATGTGTCATTAGGGATTAATTTCTAAATGCTTTTGATCGATGGATCCATTACGAGGAACATTGATCGATCCATTGAGATTAGTGCACATATCACTTAGTCAGATGGATGAGTCTCGAGTCCACAGTGTAGGAACACTGGAGTGATTGTACAAGTACTTATTAGAGAATAAGTGTACTGAGCGTGATCAAAAAAAGTAGTCACATAGATGTCTATCTACTTGTTAGTTACCACTTATACTGTAGTTATATGACTGGTCCTTTGACCTACGATGCTTCAGCCATTCACTATGAGGTTGCTGTAGTTTGACGAGCATGTAAACTTGGGCCCTAGCCATTTGGGTCTTTGTGGTGTGGATTGGCTGCAATAGGTTCATTTTGGAATGGGGTTGCATCTAGATGGGATCTATCGACCTTGATAGATTAGGAGTGATCCTATGTAATTTATGAGACTAAGTTCGATAAATTTCTGGCCAGGTATTTTGAAGAGTTTTCTATATCTCGAACTGAAAGTCGAATAAATTTGACATATGACGGACGATGTGGTTTAACAAGTTATCCATAATCTCCATCCTGTCAGAATCTATGATAGATGAACTGTATCATACGCTAACTGCACCTAGAGCTTCAGACATTTCATTCTGCTAGGTTGCCACCACATACTGCTAGGTGTCACTAGTGAATTGTGAGACTCGAATGCATTCACTTGGTGATTAGTGAATCCTAAGAGTAGAATTGAAATTGTTTCAGTCCATTGAAAAGAGTTTCAGTGATATTGAGATAGGGATCTCATTATGTCTCACTACCAAACAGAATGGAACCTACGGGGTCACACACACATAGAGAATTTGATTAGTCAAATCATTATAATTGTGATTTAGAATCACAATTGGTGTCAATTATCAATATGATTGATGATTGAATTAACCCACTAAGTGTTTGTTAGTTAATGGAAGAAGAATTAAGTGGAATTAATTGCAATTGGATTGCAATTGGGCTGATTTGATGAGCCAAATCAAATTGGGTTCGACCCAAATTGAGTTTGGGTCATGATTGGGTCAACCTTGATTAGATCAGGGTATATGCCATAAGTCGTGTTCACACTATGCGAATTTTAAAGGCCACATGGCATCGTAGGATGAAAATGCATGAAGTCGTGTTCACACTATGCGGACTCTAAAGCCCACATGGCATCGTATGATGCATGGCGCCCCATCTAATTCTCCTAATATGATTAGGAGTTAGTCTAATTAAGAGACAAGTCCTAATTTGATTAGGACTCAACCATGGCGCCATGAAAAAGGTCCAAGCCCAATGTTATTAGGCTCAAATCTCTAGATCCAAGGATATATGTCATGCATTGATTTGAGGTGCCACCTAAGTGGATTCTAATCCACTTGATCATGCACCATGGATATTTGGCATTAATCCAAGGGTGGGCGGCAAAGGTAAAGTTTATCTCTGGTCATGATAAACCCTAAGCTACCTATTATAAATAAGGGGCATTGGACGTGTGTGAAGGCATTGGAAGCCTCTTCTTCTCCACGCCTCCTCCCTCTCGCTCTCCCTCTCCTTCTCTTCTCCCACGGCAACAAGGAGGAAGTATTCTTCCTCTTCCAAGGTGGTATTGAAGCGTGAGAAGAGAAATGAGAAGAGCCAACACGCCAAGAAAATAAGGGGTTCTTTCCTTCCCACGCCCAAGCTTCTTCCTCCTTCTTCACGGCAACAAGAGGGCTTCTTCTTCCTCTTCTTCCATAGAAGCAAGGCAAGGAAGATGCAAAGATCTACAAGTGGTTGCATGCTGAAAATTAAATAAAAAAACTTTTTCAAAACCCGTGGCTATACCATCACTTAATTAAGTGTAAGTTTATGAAAATTCAGATCATTGCATTATTCTTAATTATATATTAATTACAAAGTTTCAGTTTTTAAAACTTATTTTTAGATCTGAGATTTGCAATTAATCATGTTTAATTTAGATTTAATTCATATTTAAATCTTAGACGATTATGTTCGCATATCACATAGACAAACTAATATGAATTAACTTAAACAACATACATCATATGCATTTGTTTTCAGATTTGATTTGTTATACAAAATCAGAAAATAAATGAATCATAAATTTCATTTAGATCTAATCTATACAAGTTTATGATTTCAGATTTATTCATGTTCTCTATATCAAATATACTAACATGAATATACATCACATGCATCCAATTTTTCAGATCTAATTAATCATGCATAAACAACAACTAAATCATTCATAAAACTACTTTAGATCTAATTTAAACATATTCGTGAAAATGCAGCGAAAAGATCGAATTAAACATTTTAATTCTAGCATGCAAAAGAGATCATATCTCAAATATAAGGACCGTTTAAACAATTATGCAAAAACAACCATGATGATTAACATAAGTTTTGAAAGGAACAACCCTAGTTAAGTTCTAAACTTAACTAAGTTAGATTCAACTAATCTCTGAATGTGTCAATCAATCTCCGAATGCCCATTAAATAAGATCTGGAGATTACTCCGTGAGGAGCCCCAATAGAGGTATGAACCTTGGAGAATTGCACCCTATCAAATATTAGCACACAATTATCTCTAGATTCATACCTTTATGAAAACAGAGACAAATGGATCTGATGCTCGAGCTTCGCAGCCACACAATCGTCTGGCCTCTACAGATGATGCACGCGAAGCTCCGGATTGATCTTGTTTCTGCGGGAGTGCTAGCTAGCGCAGAACACTGTTTTGGCTGAAGATCTTTCTTGTTCTTGAAGTCACCAACACTTGATGCTTCAGGAAGGAAGAAGATGGAGGATTTGGAGAAGAGGAAGAAAACTTCACCGCCTCTGAAATCAGCAAGGGATGCACCACCCAAGAACACTTCTCAAGGGACCCTAAAACCTTAGGACGAAAATGGAATGCAAATACATCTTGTTTTTGTGTGTGTGACACCCCTAAGAAGACACCTTCTTATTGTTGCCCCATTCCACATTCTCCTCCACTTCCCACGCCTACAATTAGATTAGTTAGAGAACCATTGGGAGGTGGGTGGAGTTTGAATTCAAAATTCAAACTCAAAGGGAAGTGGGCGAGTGGGGTGCATGACATGTGTCATGGCGCCATGAAGTGAAAAGATTTGATCTTACCAAAACTTTTCATGATCTCATCCCTTCATGTCGCCCCATCAGATGAAGCTTCTTGATATTTGCCACATGTCCCATGCGCCATTAGTTTGAATTTAAATCTTAATCTCATTAAGATTAGTTCAATCATGGCGCCATGCTTGAGACAGTGATATGTGGACTTTGAGGTTCGAACGATTCGTATCAAACCCAATCCAATTGTGTTAAGTCCCATCAATAAGGCAAGCTCAATCTCCTTGGGTTGAACCTAATCCAATTAGGTCAAACCCTGTTTAAGCACAATCCTCTAGGGTTGAACTTAATCCGATTAGGTCAAACCCTGATGAAGCCCAAATTGAATCCAATTCAATTTGGCTCATTCCGATTCCAATTACTTAATCAAATTGAGTTCATTAGCAATCTAATTGCTAATAAATCTTCAAATAATTACTTTAATTATTTTATAGCAACATTTTACTTTGGATAATTTGTCAATCGAATTAATCAAATTGTCCTTGGATGGTTCTTAATCGTCCATCAGCCTTTATGATCAACCTTGAAAACTTCTATGCGTGTGACCCCATAAGTTCCAACCTAAGCCGGTAGCACAGGAATAACTTCCTATACTAATCGATGTGACCATATAGCAATGGTACCCGACGTCCGGATAGGCCGAATATATGCGAAGCAATATTTTGGAACCCTGGACTATGGTTACCGTATAATTCATCCTTATGACTTCTAATGCCAGGATGACATCAGAGTTCTGTCAACTCTATAATAGTACATTCACTCTGTGATTCAACTTTAGAAATCCTATGACTCCTAACAAGGGTTATCCTGGCCAAGGTTATGCTAAGTTGAATGCAAGGGTATTATCTCCTATCACTAGAAGGGGTCAATTCCATCTTGACTCACACACCGACTTCGCAAGTACTTGACTGCATTTAGTAACCTTTCATCCCTGAATTAGAAATTCAGCTAGTCCGATGCTAAAGTATAGTGAGTTGTTTGCTAATCAGGTCTGAGGGACATATATACCCATATCCACTCGAAACATCTCTCGACAGCAGAGCATTCCGGAATGGTCATATTTAGTAAAGTGTACTCCGATACTTCATCTGTGTGATATATCAGTGTCTCTACACTTTTTGGTTAAGAGGATAACCAACGTATATGGCATACAACGACCTAGTCTTGATAATGCTGTCGTCTTAGTAACAGCACATCATTTGGTTGTAAACTATTTTAAGGACTCGTAGATAAATCCTCCTTTATCATAAAAGAGTCTTAAGGACTTCATCACATAACAAGAATTCATTTGAAAATGTATAAATAAAATGATGAATAATACCAAATAACATTTTATTAATTAATCAATTGATATACAAATTCAATCATCAACAGGCTAATGATTGACTTTTAGGATATAATTGTTAGAAGTATGCCCTAGAAGCCAATTTGGCTGACACATTATTTTGTTCTGGGACATAATTTTATACTTGACCTAATAATGAATTTATTAGGATGAGCTTTCTTTTCATTCATGTTCTTATGTGTCCATGAATCGTCCAAGGAATTAATAAGATTATGACGCATATTCTTAAAAGTTGAGAATTTGAGGCATGTGTCATTGGTGATTAATTTCTGAATTGCTCCTGATCGATGGATGCATCACGAGGGACGGTGATCGATCCGCTGAGATTAGTGCACAGATCACTTAGTCAGATGGATGAGTCTTGAGTCTATAGTGTGGGGACACTGAAGTAATTGTGCAAGTGCTTGTTAGAGAACAAGGGTACTGAGCGTGACCAAAGCAAGTAGTCACTTGGATGTCTATCTACTCGTCAGTGACTTACTTAATGCTGCAGTTGTATGAGTGGTCGTTTGACCTGCGATGCTTCGGTTATTCATAGTGAGGTTGCTATAGTTTGACGAGCACATAAACATGGGCCCTATCCATTTGGATCCTTGTGGTGCAGATTGACTGTAGTAGGTTCATTGTAGAAGTAGGGGTGCATCTAGATGGAATCTATCGACCTTAATAGATTAGGAGAGATCTTATGTGATTTATGAGACTGAGTTCGTAAATTCTTGGCCAAGATAGTTTTTGGAAAAAGAGTTTTTCAATCTCGAACTAGAGTCGAATAAATTTTACATATGACAGATGATGGGGTTTGATGGATTATCCATGATCTCCATCCTGTCGGGATCCACGATAGAGGGACTGTATCATACGCTAACTGCACCTAGAGGTTTATCTATTCCATTCTGCTGGGTTGCCACTACATGCTGCTAAGTGTTACTGATGGATTGTGAGACTCAGAGGCATTCACTTGATGATCAGTGAACCCGAATGAGAAGAGTTTGAATTGTTCCAACCCATTGAAAGAAGTTTCAATGATATTGTGATAGGGATCACAATATATCTCACTATCAGACAGAATAGAACCTATAGGGTCACACACAATAGAGGATTTAATTTATTTAATGGTTGGATTGTGATTTGGAATCACAATAGTTTGTAATTGTCAATTTGATTGATAATTGGTTTAACCCACTAAGAGTTAGTGAGTTGAAGAAGGAATTAATTGCAATTTGATTGAATCAATTGGACTTAATTAATTGGACTCGATCTTATTTGATAAGGTTCAAGAGTCCTACTTGAAGTAGGACTCCTAGAGTTCTAATTAGATTAGGACTTCAAATTATTAGAGTCCTACTTGGAGTAGGATCCCTAAAAGTCCTAAATGGATTAGGACTAAAATTATATGAGTCTTCTTAGATTAGAATTTCTAGATTCCTAATTAATTTTGGTCAAATAGATAAAGATGACTCCTAATTAGATTAGGATTCATGTGAATCAAATAGGGAGACTAATTGGGTCCTACTTAAATTAGGATTCAATGAACCAAGGACCACCTAAATTCTAATTTGATTAGGATTAGAAGGAAGGGGCTCTTCCCCCTCCCTTCCTCGGATGCTCTCGGGTGATGGTGTGCGTGCAGAGGGCTAAGCATGAATTTCAAAAATTTTATGCGGAAAGAATGGGTTAAACATTTTAACCCAAAACATGCTTGATATTTTTAGATATTTTGACTCTGGCACCAGTCGAAGGCAGTTTTCAACTGCACGTCACAAGTGGCGCGGGTTCAGTCCCAATACATAGGTGACACCCGCGCGTGCCTATCAAAGCACTCATCATATGAGCCCCTGGGTGGAGAGTCACGCTTCGTCACACGATCACGCGTGAGAGTTTCCGAGAATCGGATAGTCTCCACTAATCCTTGGCTTTGACACCAAATATCACAAAGCCCTCAGACCCCGAGGATTGTGTGAATCAAATAAATATGCATAAATCACAACTTCTTGTGATTTGAAGATTGAGATCATGTCTCAACCATAAAAGAGATCAGATCTCTTACCTTTAGAAGGAGGTTCCTTTCAGGATGCTTCGCAGCCGCACAAGCGTCCGGCCTCGATGACTCGTCCATGCAAAGCTCCGGAATGATCAGCTTTCTGGAGAGTGCTAGCTCGCAGGGAGGCAGAAGGTTGGCTGAAAGGGAGAAGAAGGAAGAAGATGGACCTTCACAGCTCAAGAACTCCTTCTTGGGCTTTCACCTTCAGAGCTACTCTCTCCTCTCACTCTCTTTCTCTGGTGCTCTTCATGTCAAGAAGAAGGAAGAGGGGTGGCCTATTTATAGGCCAAGAAGAAGGTGAGGTGTCGCTATGAGGTGTCCTGTGAGGTGTCCTGCCAGGACACATGTCACACATGCAAGAAAAAGAGGAGTCCTGCTCCGCCACGTGTCACGCATGCAAAGGGGTGAGGTGGCCTGGAGGGTGATGTCATGGATGACCTCATGAAGCAGATGAGGTCATGGATGACATCAGGAGGAGTGTGAGGTGTCCAAGCCCGCCACATGTCACACATGCAAGCAAAAGAGGTATCCTGCTCCGCCACGTGTCACGCATGCAAGCAAAAGGTGTCCTGCTCCGCCACATATCACGCATGCAAAGGGGTGAGGTGGCCTGGACGGCGATCGGGATGTGGGTCCCAGATACAGTATGTGGGTCCCACCTAAGCAGGACGTGGGTCCCACATACCGTATGTGAGTCCCACCTAAGCAAGACGTGGGTCCCACATACAGTAAGTGGGTCCCACATAGGGAAGGAAGTCCTAGTCATACTAGGATCATAATTGATTTTAATCCAATTTGACTCAAGCCAAATCTGATTTGGTTGGGGGCAAATTAGATATTTTTACCAAACCAATTTTGGTGTCAGTTACGGTTTTACCAATTTCAAATCATATTTGAATTTGGTCAAGCCCAATCTCTATTACTCAATCAAATTGAGTCTAATCAGTGATCCAATCACCAATTAACTTCTCTAAGCAACAATTTCTTAGGGCAATCAGTCAATCACATTGACTATTTTACCTCTAAACGATTCTCAATCGTCAATCAGCCATTTGATCAATCCAGAAACTTCTAAGTGTGTGACCTCACAGGTTCGAACCTAAGCTGGTAGTACAAGAACACTTCCTGCACTAATCGAAGTAACCATCTAGCAATGGGATCCGACGACCGGATAGGCTGAATAGATGCAAAGCAACATTCTGGAACCTATGGACTATAGTTACCGCATAATTCATCCTCTTGACCAGAAAATGTCCAGGGTGGGTTCAGAGTCTGTCTACTCTGAAATGATCCATCCAGAAATATGTTTCAATTCAATAAGTCAAGTGATAGTGATTTGACTTTTTCTGGCCAGGGTACTACTTAATTGAAAACAGAAGGCATTCACCATTATTTCTAAGGGAGGTCAATCCCATCTTGATCTGCAACTGACTACCACAAGTACTTGACTGGACCCAGAAACCTTTCATCGCTGGATTAGAAATTTAGGTAGTTCGGCACCAAAGTACAGTGAGTTGCTTGCAAGCCACCGGTTGCAATCTTAGGTCTAAAGGATACATATACCCATATCCACTCAGAACAACTCTTGACAAGAGAGTCCATTAATTGGTCACGTTCAGTGAACGTACACTACCATTCACCTGTATACCATACTAGTATCTCTATACTCTTTGGTTTGGAAGACAACCAACAAATATGATACACAATGACCTACGCCCGATAATACTATCGTCCTATTAATAGTATATCATACGGTCATGAACATTTAAGGACCTGTGTGACAAAATCATATTTCATTACACAAAGCAGTACTAAGGACTTCACCACATCAGAGTTTGTGAAGATGTTCTGGTGATGAATAAATACCATGTTATTTATAGTTGATTCAAATACATTTACAATCAACAATTGATTGGATTTAGGACACAATTCCCAACAATCCCACTTAACCTAAAGCCAATCAGTACAGTATCGTATACCTATCTTCAAGTAATGATGGTCAAACTCCTTTACACTGAGGGCCTTAGTGAAGGGGTCGGCTAAGTTATCCTTCCTGTCAATCTTTTGAAGATCAATGTCATCTCGTTCTACTATCTCACAAACAAGGTGATACTGGCGCAGAATGTGCTTAGTGCGCTGGTGTGCCTTTGGTTCCTTAGCTTGAGCGATGGCCCCAGTGCTATCACAGTATAGTGGGACTGGTCCATCAGCGGAGGGTGCAACTCCGAGCTCAGCAATGAACTTCTGCAGCCACACAGCTTCCTTCGCCGCATCTGATGCTGCAATGTACTCCGTCTCGCACACAGAGTCCGCTATAGTAGTCTGCTTGGAACTCTTCCAACAGATAGCCCCACCATACAGGGTAAAAACAAATCCAGACACACTCTTGCTATCATCACGATCTGACTGGAAATTGGAATCAGTATATCCCTCAAGTTTCAAGTTAGAATCTCTATAGACCAGCCACTTATCCTTAGTATTTCTCAAATACTTGAGGATAGTCTTTGCAACTTTCCAGTGGCTCTCTCCTGGGTCAGATTGGTACCTACTCACTACTTCTAGTGAATATGCCACATCTGGTCTAGTACATGTTATAGCATACATAATAGATCCCACAGCAGAGGCATATGGAATTTTACTCATACGCTCTCTTTCTTGAGGAGTTGTCGGGCAATCTCCTTTCGAAAGAGTGATTCCATGACCTAGCGGAAGATAGCCTTTCTTGGAATTCGTCATGCTGAACCTTTTTAGCACGGTTTCAATGTACATAGATTGGGACAGACCGAGCAACCTCCTAGATCTATCTCTATAGATCTTCATCCCAAGGATGCAGGATGCTTCTCCCAAATTCTTCATGGAGAATTGTGATGAAATCCATATTTTTACTTTCTGTAGTCAGCGATGTCATTCCCTATTAGGAGAATATCATCCACATATAATACAAGAAATAAAACTACCATACCATTAGCCCATTTGTATATGCAAGGTTCCTCTTCGTTCTTAACGAAGCCATAAGTTTTGATAACCCTGTCAAAACGAATGTTCTAACTCCGAGATGCCTGCTTTAGTCCATATATGGACTTTTGCAGCCTACACACCTTAGACTCATCTGCAGAAATAAAACCTTCAGGCTGTATCATATACACCTGTTCCTCTAAATCTCCATTTAGAAAAGCAGTTTTAACATCCATCTGCCAGATCTCAAAGTCCAGATGGGCCGCAATCGCAAGCATGATCCGAATGGATTTCAGCATTGCCACAAGCAAAAATGTTTCGTCATAGTCGATACCATAATGCTGACGAAATCCCTGGGCAATCAGACGGGCTTTATAGGTTTCCATCTTTCCGTCTGCGCCTCTTTTTCGTTTGAAAATCCACTTACACCCTATGGGTTTAAATCCTTCGGGTGGGTCAACCAATGTCCATACATCGTTGATCTTCATGGACTCCATTTCAGATTCCATAGCTCCAAGCCATTTATCAGAGTCAGACCTTTGCATAGCATCCATATAGGTGACGGGATCCTCATCGTTCTGATCGAGACTAATGGGATCATCGTCCTGGACCAGAAAACCGTAGTATCTATCCGGTCGATACGGTACTCTACCCGATCGCCTAACGGGTGCAACCTCAATGGGTTCTGAGTTTGATCCAATCAAATCAGACTCTAACGGTTCAGTTCTAGTTGTCTGATCCTCTACCTGTTGAACTTCATCAAGCTCAACCTTATAGCTGTTCGTTCTTTCACCAAGGAATTTCTTCTCCAAGAAGACAGCTCTATTGCTGACGAACAACCTTTGTTTATTAGCCTGGTAGAAATAATACCCTTTGGTTTCTTTTCGATCAAGTTTTGAATGACTTTCTAGTCAGGGGTAGCCGACAAAAAGATATTCTTCCGACCTAGCTTCCAGTTTGTCTGCTTTCAAATGACGGACGTAGGCTGGAGACCCCCAAACTTTAAGGTGAGAGAGTACAGGCTTTTGACCGGTCCATATCTCATATGGAGTTTTAATTACAGATTTACTGGAAACTCTATTAAGAATATAACAAACGATCTCAAGTGCATAACCCCAAAATGATAAGGGCAAAGCTGTAAACCCCATCATGGACCAGACCATGTCCAACAGAGTCTGATTCCTCCTTTCAGTCACACCATTATGCTGCGGTGTTCTGGGAGGGGTCCACTGAGAGAGAATCCCATTCTCCTCCAGATATGTCAAGAAATCACTGGAGAGGTATTCACCACCTGAATCAGATCGAATTATCTTAATACACTGTCCAGTTTGTTTCTCTACTTCATTACGGTATAATTTGAACATTTCAAATGATTAATACTTGTGTTTCATAAGAAACACATACCCATACCGAGATAGGTCGTCGGTAAATGTAATGAAATAGCTGTATCCACCTCTTGCACTAGTGCTCAAAGATCCACATACATCCGAATTTACAAGACCTAATACAGCACCGGTTGGTATACCTTTTCCAGTAAAAGGCGACTTGGTCATCTTTCCAAGAAGATAAGACTTACAGGTAGGTAATGATTCATAATCATTAATATTTAAAATATCCAGTGAGGCCAACCTATTGATCCTGTTCTTGTTAATATGACCTAGCCTACAATGCCAAAGGTAGATATCAGAGACATCATCAGATCTAGGCGTTTACTTGTAGTGTACATTACACTAACAGGTTGTAACAATACATAAATGCCATTGTTTAATCGTCCATTGATTATTGTAACACCATTCATAATGATATCACAATAATCCTTCTTTATACAAATTTCATAACCGTTTAAGGCCAAATGACCAACGGAAATGACATTCATTAAGAAACTAGGACAATAGTGACATTCACCAAGGGCAATTATGTGAGAATTTGAAACAATTTGAATATTACCTAATGCTAGAACTGGAACAGTTCTTCCATCTCCAACATTTAGGAATTTCTCATTGTTACCAAAATTCTCAATGACTTGCAGTCCTTTCAACGTATTACAGATATTAAAAGGACTTCCAGTATCCAATACCCAAGTCATAATATCACATACAGAGAAATTATAAGGTGTTATCATATAACCACCTTGACCAGCAACTCTTTGCTGATTTCTCTCATTAGCACTCGAGTTAGCCTGATTCTTAATCAAAGGTCTAGTCGGCTCATCACTATCCAATAGTGATAGGGGGAACTTATAAGAGGACATTTCTGCATAAAGGACAAAACCAAGGCCTTATTAGTAAATGAATCAATTAATCTAAAGACATTGATTTTAGTCTAAAGATCCTCCCACTATTTTATACGAATCAGGAACCTCTACCTCTAATCCGAAGAATTACTCTTAATTCTTTAGTGGGCACTAGAATCCAATAGGCTACACCTGGGCCCGGCTTCGGTCGGTATCAACCCAAATACACCTAAAGATAGGTTCATAACAAATTGTTTCAACTAAACAACTTCTAGTGATCATTTTGCCCCAGGAATCACTTCAGCAGGCGTATATCGACACTACTGAAAGTTCCGGTTAGGTCCAACCATTAACATGTAGCAATCAATGCAAACTATCTAATAGATGGTCAAGCCCGACTTTGGCCGGTATCCAACCGGACCACCCATTCCAATAGTTGCAACTGACTCATCATTATTGTATAACAATTCCAATAGCTGATACGCACCAGTGCGCGCACGCGCCTCCAATGTATATAGACGCATTGGACTCATTTATCACACAACTAATGGGAGGCTATGACGTGGTCATCTCCATTAACCATATCATTTTATGGACCTAATAATTTAGAGGATTTTTATAATAAAAAGCTGACTCAATCCAAATCCTTCCACTGACTTCATAAGTCAGGTATCATAGGAAATAGATTCAAGTCAGTGCACCTAAATCAGTTCAACTGATTTTCTTACAGGCATGGGTCAATTAGAGTCAATCAGAAATCTGATCAAAAGAGATTCACCAAGATGGCCAGGTAAGTGAGATCAGCGGAAGGGTATGCCATTAACTTGACTGGACCGAAACCCAGCAAGTAGCTCCCAATTAAAAACCTACTGATTACAGTTGCCTTTGACACCAACTGGTTTATCAATTTCAATTCGATCAATATCATAACTCAAGCTCAACCATGAAGCCTAAATCAACATCCATTTAGTCTAATCAAAAACATGGACTTGATCAACTACAACTATTGCAAAGATCAAGAGTAATCTTGACCCAATCTAAGAAACAACTTTAATTAGATTAGATCAACTACTCTACCAAGTTTGATTTCAACCATTGAGTCCAACTCAATTGGATTTGTTTTAGCTAACCCATTACCCCATGAATTATGCAATGTCTTAGATGTTCAAATCACATTTAAAGTCTAGGATCTATATCATTACTTAATTCATAATTAAGTATATTGCATTATTCATGTCTTATCTTTGTTTTGCATGCTCCATAACTTTAAATTCTTAAAACACTTTTAAGATTCAAGTTAATCATGCAAACAAACATGTTCATTCATCATATGAATAACATAATGAAATAACATAATCAGTTTACATCATATGTAAAAGATCACATCTTGCATAAATATTTGATATCACAAAGAACCTGGACGGGCTCTGATACCATTGATGGTGTGCATGTAGAGGGCTAAGCTTGAATTTCAAAAATTTTATGCGGAAAGAACAGGTTAAACATTTTAACCCAAAACATGCTTGATATTTTTAGATATTTTGACTCTGGTACCAGTCGAAGACAGTCTTCAACTACACATCACATGTGGCTCGGGCTCAGTCCCAATACATAGGGTGACACCCGCGCGTGCCTATCAAAGCACTCATCATATGAGCCCCCGGGTGGAGAGCCATGCTTCGTCACACGATCACGCGTGAGAATTTCTGGAAATCGGATAGTCTCCACTAATCCTTTGCTTTGACACCAAATATCACGAAGCTCTCAGATCCCGAGGATTGTGTGAATCAAATAAATATGCATAAATCACAACTTCTTGTGATTTGAAGATTGAGATCATGTCTCAACCATAAAATAGATCAGATCTCTTACCTTTAGAAGGAGGTTACTTTAAGGATGCTTCGCAGCCGCACAAGTGTCCGGCCTCGATGACTCGTCCACGCAAAGCTCCGGAATGATCAGCTTTCCAGGGAGTGCTAGCTCGCAGGGAGGCAGAAGGTTGGCTGAAAGGGAGAAGAAGGAAGAAGATGGACCTTCACAGCTCAAGAACTCCTTCTTCGGCTTTCACCTTCAGAGCTACTCTCTCCTCTCACTCTCTTTCTTTGGTGCTCTTCATGTCAAGAAGAAGGAAGAGGAGTGGCCTATTTATAGGCCAAGAAGAAGGTGAGGTTTCCCTATGAGGTGTCCTGTGAAGTGTCCTGCCAGGACACATGTCACACATGCAAGAAAAAGAGGTGTCCTGCTCCGCCACGTGTCACACATGCAAAGGGGTGAGGTGGCCTGGAGGGTGATGTCATGGATGACCTCATGAGGCAAATGAGGTCATGGATGACATCAGGAAGAGTGTGAGGTGTCCAGGCCCGCCACATGTTACACATGCAAGCAAAAGAGGTGTCCTGCTCCGCCACGTGTCACGCATGCAAAGGGGTGAGGTGGCCTGGAGGGCGATCGGGATGTGGGTCCCACATACAGTATGTGGGTCCCACCTAAGCAGGACGTGGGTCCCTCATATCGTATGTGGGTCCCACCTAGGCAGGACGTGGGTCCCACATACAGTATGTGGGTCCCACATAGGGAAGGAAGTGCTAGTCATACTAGGTTGATAATTGATTTTAATCCAATTTGACTCAAGCCAAATCTGATTTGGTTGGGGGCAAATTAGACATTTTCACCAAACCAATTTTGGTGTCAATTACGGTTTTACCAATTTCAAATCATATTTGAATTTGGTCAAGCCCAATCTCTATTACTCAATCAAATTGAGTCTAATCAGTGATCCAATCACCAATTAACTTCTCCAAGCAACAATTGCTTAGGGCAATCAGTCAATCACATTGACTATTTTACCTCTAGACGATTCTCAATCTTCAATCAGCCATTTGATCAATCCAGAAATCTCTAAGCGTGTGATCTCACAGGTTCGAACCTAAGCCGATAGTACAAGAACACTTCCTGCACTAATCGAAGTAACCATCTAGTAATGGAACCCGACGACCGGATAGGCCGAATAGATGCAAAGCAACATTCTTGAACCTATGGACTATGGTTACCGCATAATTCATCCTCTTGACTAGAAAATGCCCAGGGTGGGTTCAGAGTCTGTCTACTCTGAAACGATCCATCCAGAAATATGTTTCAATTCAATAAGTCAAGTGATAGTGATTTGACTTTTTCTGGCCAGGGTACTACTTAATTGAAAACAGAAGGCATTCACCCTTATTTCTAAGGAAGGTCAATCCCATCTTGATGTGCAACTAACTACCACAAGTACTTGACTGAACCTAGAAACCCTTCGTTGCTGGATTAGAAATCCAGGTAGTCCGGCACCAAAGTACAGTGAGTTGCTTGCGAGCCACCGGTTGCAATCTCAGGTCTAAAGGATACATATACCCATATCCACTCGGAACAACTCTTGAGAAGAGAGAGTCCATCAATTGGTCACGTTCAGTGAACGTACACTACCATTCACCTGTATACCATACTAGTATCTCTATACTCTTAGGTTTGGAAGACAACCAACTAATATGATACACAATGACCTACGCCCGATAATACTATCGTCCTATTAATAGTATATCATACGGTCATGAACATTTAAGGACTTGTGTGACAAAATCATATTTCATTACACAAAGCAGTCCTAAGGACTTCATCACATCGGAGTTTGTGAAGATGTTCTGGTGATGAATAAATATCATATTATTTATAATTAATTCAAATACATTTACAATCAACAATTAATTGGATTTAGGACACGATTTCCAACACCGAGATCCGCATCTCGGATGGCCGGGATGCGCGACCCGGATGGACGGGACTCGCGTCCTAGATGCCCAGGTCGCGAGACCCATTTTGGCCTAACTTTGGTGCGGCTCCTCCTAACTTCTAGGAGGAGTCCACGCCTAGGGCTTCAATTAAAAAGAATAAAAAGGGGGGCAGCCCCCCTTGGGATTATTCTTGGTGGTTCTTTTTAGGCGAGCGGCCTCCATCTCTCCCTTCTTCTTCTGCCATCTGCAAGGCACAAAGAGGGGCAGCAAGCATGGAGTCTTCTTCTTCCTCTTGGTCAGCTACATGGAAGAAAATAAAGAGAGGAAGGTGTTCCTCTCTTCCCTCCTTCTTCATCTATGGTAAAGAAAAGGCAAGAAAGTGTTTCTTCCTTCTCCTTCTTCTTCCTCTTGGAAGCAATCAAGAGTTGATTGCTTGGAGGAGTTCCAACCATCAAAGAGGGATCTCTATAAGGGAGCTAGCACCCCGGTGAGATCATGACCTTGATCGATCCAAATTTTCGTGTGGATATCCGTAGAGGCCGGACGCTTGTACGGCTTCAAACGAATCCAATTTCCACGGTCATCAGATAGCGGTAAAGATCTACCCTTTCAAAGGTAAATATTTAATCTTTACAATTATTTTTGTAGATCTGAAAATTAATCAAGTAATTAATTTTAATCTATCCTTTAGATTTTATAATATTCTGAGTTAGAGAACTCCGAATTTTTTTGAAATCTACGTTTCTAGGGACGTTCATGAGATAAACGACCTCGTGCGTGTATTTTCGCTGCGGTCTTCGCAACGCGTGCAGGGGTAACCCGACAGTGGTATCAGAGCCGCGTTTATGGGATTTAGATTAAATTTGATAGGGTTGATTAGGATTTAATTAAGATCTGAAAAATTTATATGCTTGCTGAAATTTCTGCGTGCTGAAATTTCAGATTTCAGCATACAGATTTTTGTTTGGAAAAACTAGATCTTGCATGATTAATTTTAATTACAATGATATTGCAATAATTAAAATCATATCTTGCATGATCAGAATTTCAGTTGATGGCATATTTAATTAAAATTTTCAGATCTGAAATTACATAAGAAGTATGTGATAAGATTCAATCAAAGATTCATGATCATAAAAGATAAATTTCTATTTATGCCTAAGCTTAAAAGGAAATTGATATTTGCATGATATGCATAAGATATGATCAAATCATAGAATCATGTTTATTAAAGGATAATTTTGTTTAGGATTGTGCTTAAAAAGAAAATTAATATATGCATGAGATGTATATATATGTTAAGCAATGTTTACATGGGATGTAAATAAAACCCAAATAGGTTAGTTCATTTACATAAGATGTAAACATATAACATATGAAAGGGTTTCATGTTCACATAGGATATAAACCTAAACAAATATATCATTTACATAAGATGTAAATGCATAACATATGAAAGGAGTTTTATATTTACATAAGATGTAAACCCTAATCGAAACCTAAATCGATTAAAACCTCCTCAATCAGTCGAGAGTGAATGATACATTGAGCTAACCATATTTGATTAATTGTTCTAATTGGTGTCTAGGAAAACATTAAAGGTGGTTACTTAATTAGGACCTTACTCTCTGAGTAAGGGGACCTCCCACCTGCTTACCTGGCCAATTGATCGATTACCACCTATGAAGAGCTCAAAGTTGGAATCACTAAGACTAGATTATCTAATATTAAGTTTAGAGGTCTTCCACCATAGTAGAGCTGCTAAGGTCTTTCCGGCATTGATTTGTCTCGGCTGGATACAGTAGGCACGTTGCATTGGGGGACTGGACCTCTCTATTGACATGAGATGTAGTGGGGGTAAAGATAGGGTTGGGGGCTCCAATAACTGTTAGGTGAGGACCCAATGACGGCTTTATTTCTGCAGGATATATAGTGGGTCTGACTTAACCAAGAAACGGGGCCAATAACTGTTAGGTGAGGTCTTTATGACTTGGAGACCAAGTTGGCTACAACTTGCTTGAGGAGCATTGTACAAGAAGTTGTACACTCATCGTTTATATGTCATCAATAACTGGTAGGTGAGGTGACATGTAAATTGGTGGGACCGTAGCACTCCACTTGAAATCTAGAGTCGCATGTTTCCGTTTCTCTACCGGAGGAGTGTAAGAGATTCGAGAAAATAGTGGGAGGTGTTTGTTTTAAATGTCCCTAAAATAAATAGAGTTCAAGTACAAAATTCTAATTAGAATTTTTACTCTCTGAGGATTATAAAGTCAGCTTCCAAACTCTTAACTCATATCCTAGAGAATAACTGTTTGACCAAACTCAATTATAAAGACTGGCTCAGCAATTTCAAAATAGTTTTGAATTGTAAGAAATTAGGGTATATGCTAGACCATGACATCCCCGTGTTACCAGTCCGTCCGATCACTGATCAGCGTAAGACACATGACAAGTGGACGAACGATGACAATAAAGTTAGGTGCTACATAATAGCATGAGAACATGAAGATTGCCAGGACATTTGAATCACTTGTAAGAGTTGTAGGGTGAACAAAGTCGCGCAGCATGGTTTGAAGTGTCCAAAAAGCTCTTCAAGGCCAAGATACGCGAAGGGCAGTCTGTCCATGATCATGGTCTAACCATGATAAAGGACTTGGAGGAGTTTGAGAAGCTCGGCATGGCCATGCACAAGGAATTGCAAACGGATTTGATCCCGCAATCCCTTCCAGCTTCATATGAACAGTTTATAGTGAACTATCATATGAACAAGACTGTATGCACCAAAACAGAATTGTTAAATAAATTGGTAACTACCTTAGGGACCTTGAAGAGTTCAAGGAGCATAGTTCTCGCTGTCGAGTTGGCTTCTACTTCCAAGAAAGAGTCTACCTGGAAGAAGAAGAAGCCCGCAAAGAAGCAGAAGACCGAGAAAGAGCCAAGTAAGAAAGTTCCAAGAAAAAGGCCGATTGCAAGGAAAAGTGTTTCCATTGCATTATGAACGGACATTGGAAGAGGAACTGTCCTACATACATGAGAAGCATAAAGAGCAAGAAAGGGTGACACACCTTCAGAAGGTATGTCAGATATGCTCAGGATACTTAAGTACTGTCACCTGCTGCTAGCAGAAATTTGATTTCTGTATCTTGTTTAGCACAGGAAGATTTTTATAAGATTGTTGTTCCATTTATTTGAGAAATAAATTGGTTCCATGTGGTTTTATGATTGACAGTCTCTATCACTTACATTTCAATGTATCTGTGAAATTATTTGAGCAAATAGTGGGTACAATAGGATCCAAAAGATCTAGTGATGAGATAAATTTAAAGTATTTGTGGCACCTCAGGCTTGGCCATATAGGAGAAGACAAAATAAACAAATTAGAGAAATATGGGCTTCTGGCTCATTGACTTCCGAGTCATATCCGATTTGTGAATCCTGCCTTCAAGGAAAGATGGCCAAATTACCCTTTGTAGGACACGGGGAGAGGTCCACTGAAATACTTACCTTAGTACACACTGACATGTGTGACCCATTTGATGTGCAGGCTAGGGGTCATAATTTTTACTTCATTTACCGATGGTTACTCACGGTATGGATATGTGTATGAGACACAAATCTGAAGCTTTTGAAAAGTTCAAAGAGTTCAGATATGAAGTAGAAAAACAAACAGGAAAACTCATTAAGGTTCTTCGATCGGATCGAGGAGGTAAGCATCTTAATAGAGAGTTTCGTGATTATCTCAAAGAGAATGGTATAGTTTCATAATGGACTTCTCCCAGTACACCTCAGCTCAATGGGGTGTCAGAGAGGAGAAATCGGACCCTATTGGATATGGTCAGGTCCATAATGAGCTTCACTAATTTACCCTTGTTTCTTTAGAGAGATACCATATTTCAGCTATTTACATATTGAATAGAGTTTTCTCTAAAATTCGTACCTACCACACCATACGAGAGATATGGCATTGGTAAGAAGCCGAATCTTGGTTATCTTAAGATTTGGGGATGTCCGGCCCAAGTCAAGCGACAATAGGCGGACAAGTTAGAGGATAGGACGATTAGTGCTCGTTTTAATGGATATCCTTAAGAGTTATTAGGATACAATTTTTCGTCCCACGAGATCACAAAGTGTTTGTGAGTCGACATGCTATCTTCATGAAAAATAGTTTTTTCTTGATAAAGATAGTGGGAGGAAAATTGAGCTCAAAGAAAAAGTCTCTGAAGAGCAACGAGCCATTGTGCCTATAGAACCTATTCATATCGAGCCAGTACATGCAGTACCTCCTCCACCTCGTAGATCTAGTATGATCTCCCGTCCTTCTAAAAGGTACTTAGGTATGCTTACAGAGGATGTAGAGAAAATGTTCCTCATGGAAGATAGGGATCAAGGTATGGATTCCAATACCTACAACGAGGCGATGTTAGACATCGATTCCAAGAGATGGCTGGAAGCAATGAAGTCAAAGATTGACTCTATACATTCCAACTAAGTCTGGACCTTAGTAGATCCACCAGAAGGTATAGTACCTATTGGGTGTAAATGGATCTATAAGAGAAAATTAAGTTCGGATGGTAAGGTAAAGACCTATAAGGCAAGGCTAGTGGCGAAAGGTTATAGTCAGTGCGAAAGCATTGACTATCAGGATACCTTTTCACCTGTAGCCATGCTGAAGTCCATTCGAATATTGCTCGCTATTGCAGCAAATCATGATATTGTGATGGTGATCACAAGGTCTGTAAACTGCTAATGTCCATCTATGGACTAAAGCAAGCATCTCGGAGTTGGAAAATTCATTTCAATGATGTAATCAAATCGTTTGATTTCATCAAGAATGAAGAGGAACTATGTGTTTATAAGAAAGTTAGTGGGAGGGCTATTGTATTTCTTGTATTGTACGTGGATGATATCATTCTTGTTGGAAATGATATTTCCATGCTAACTAAGGTCAAGGTATGGTTGTCTAAGAAATTCTCCATGAAAGACCTTAGGAAAGCATCCTATATTTTGGAAATTAAGGTCTATAGAGATAGATCTAAGAGGATGCTTGTCCTATCACAGAATATGTACATAGAGAAAATGCTGAAGAGGTTTGGTATGGAAATCTCTAAAACGAGATTATTACACCTTAGGCATGGGATAAATCTCTCCAAGAAGATGTGCCCCAATACATCTGAAGAGATTCAGCGGATGAGTAAGATCCCTTATGCTTTGGCTATAGGGAGCCTCATGTATACCATGCTATGTACACGACTTGATATAGCACATGCTGTGAGTGTCACGAGCATATATCAGTCAAATCCAGGCCATGAGCACTGGATAGCTGTGAAGAACAGTCTTAAGTACTTGAGAAGAACTGAGGACATGTTCTTGGTCTTTAGGAGAAGATCAGAGTTAAAGGTAGAAGGATACACACATATTGATGATAGAAAGTCTACATCAGAATATGTGCAATAGTGGTTCGGTAATTTAGAAGAGTTCTAAACAACCGATCATTACAGATTCTATCATGGAAACTAAATATATCGCCGCCTCTAAGGGTGTAGTAGAAACCTTCTGAATCAAGAATTTTATTGCAGAATTAGGTATAATGTCATCAGATGCCATAACACTATACTGCGATAAAAATGGCACCATAGCACTTGCTAAGGAGCCAAGGTCTCACCAGAAGTCTAAGCACATAGAGCGGCGGTTTAACCTGATACGCGACTACCTCAAAAAGAAATAAGTAAAGGTACAGAGAGTAGACCCCACAGAAAATGTGGTGAACTCATTTACTAAGCAGCTAAGTCAGCAGAAAATTGAAGCATATTTTGAGAAAATGTGGCTTAGATTTATGGCTAATTGGCTTTAGTGCAAGTGGGAGATTGTTAGAAGTATGCTCTAGAAGCCAATTTGGTTGACGCATTATTTTGTTCTAGAACATAAATTTATACTTGACTTAATAATGAATTTATTAGGATAGGCTTTCTTTTCATTCATGTTCTTATGTGTCCATGAATCATCCAAGGAATTAATAAGATTATGACGCATATTCTCAAGAGTTGAGAATTTGAGGCATGTGTTATTGGTGATTAATTCCTGAATTGCTCCTGATCGATGGATCCATCACGAGGGACGGTGATCGATCCGCTGAGATTAGTGCACAGATCACTTAGTCAGATGCATGAGTCTTGAGTCCACAGTGTGGGGACACTGAAGTGATTGTGCAAGTGCTTGTTAGAGAACAAGGGTACTGAGCGTGACCAAAGCAAGTAGTCACTTGGATGTCTATCCACTCGTTAGTGACTTACTTAATGCTGCAGTTGTATGAGTGGTCGTTTGACCTGCGATGCCTCGGTTATTCATAGTGAGGTTGCTGTAGTTTGACGAGCACATAAGCATGAGCCCTATCCATTTGGATCCTTGTGGTGCAGATTGACTGCAGTAGGTTCCTTGTAGGAGTAGGGGTGCATCTAGATGGAATCTATCGACCTTGATAGATTAGGAGAGATCCTATGTGATTTATGAGACTGAGTTTGTAAATCCTTGGCCAAAGTAGTTTTTGAAAAAAGAGTTTTCCAATCTCGAACTAGAGTCGAATAAATTTTACATATGACAGATGATGGGGTTTGACGGGTTATCCATGACCTCCATCCTGTCGGGATCCACGATAGAGGGACTGTATCATACGCTAACTGCACCTAGAGGTTCATCTATTACATTCTGCTGGATTGCCACTACATGCTGCTAGGTGTCACTGGTGGATTGTGAGACTCAGAGGCATTCATTTGATGATCAGTAAATCCGAATGAGAAGAGTTGGAATTGTTCCAACCCATTGAAAGGAGTTTCAATGATATTGTGATAGGGATCACAATATATCTCACTATCAGACAGAATAGAACCTATGGGGTCACACACAATAGAGGATCTGATTGATCTAATGGTTGGATTGTGATTTGGAATCACAATAGTTTGTAATTGTCAATTTGATTGATAATTGGTTTAACCCACTAAGAGTTAGTGAGTTAAAGAAGGAATTAATTGCAATTTGATTGAATCAATTGGACTTAATTAATTGGACTCGATCTTATTTGATAAGGTTCAAGAGTCCTACTTGAAGTAGGACTCCTAGAGTTTCTAATTAGATTAGGACTTCAAATTATTAGAGTCCTACTTGGAGTAGAATTCCTAAAAGTCCTAATTGGATTAGGACTAAAATTATATGAGTCCTAATTGGATTAGGATTCCTAGAGTCCTAATTAATTTTGGTCCAATAGATAAAGATGACTCCTAATTAGATTAGGATTCATGTGAATCAAATAGGGAGACTAATTGGGTCCTACTTAGATTAGGATTCAATGAACCAAGGACCACCTAAATCCTAATTTAATTAGGATTAGAAGGGAGGGGCTCTTCCCCCTCCCTTCCTCGGATGCTCCCGGGATCCGCATCCCGGATGGTCGGGATGCGCGTCCCGAATGGACCGGACTCGCATCCCAGATGCCCAGGTCGCGAGACCCGTTTTGGCCAAACTTTGGTGCGGCTCCTCCTAACTTCTAGGAGGAGTCCACGCCTAGGGCTTCAATTAAAAAGAATAAAAAGGGGGGCAGTCCCCCTTGGGATTATTCTTGGTGGTTCTTTTTAGGCGAGCGGCCTCCATCTCTCCCTTCTTCTTCTTCCATCCGCAAGGCACAAAGAGGGGCAGCAAGCATGGAGTCTTCTTCTTCCTCTTGGTCAGCTACACGGAAGAAAATAAAGAGAGGAAGGTGTTCCTCTCTTCCCTCCTTCATCCATGGTAAAGGAAAGGCAAGAAAGTGTTTCTTCCTTCTCCTTCTTCTTCCTCTTAGAAGCAATCAAGAGTTGATTGCTTGGAGGAGTTCCAACCATCAAAGAGGGATCTCTGTAAAGGAGCTAGCACCCCGGTGAGATCATGACCTTGATCGATCCAGATTTTCATGTGGATATCCGTAGAGGCCGGACGCTTATGCGGCTTCAAACGAGCCCAATTTCCACGGTCATCAGATAGCGGTGAAGATCTACCCGCTCAAAGGTAAAGATTTAATCTTTACAATTATTTTTGTAGATATGAAAATTAATCAAGTAACTAATTTTAATCTATCCTTTAGATTTTATAATCTTCTGAGTTAGAGAACTCCGAATTTTTTTGAAATCTACGTTCCTAGGGACGTTCATGAGATGAACGACCCCGCGCGTGTATTTTCGCTGCGATCGTCGCAACGCGTGCGAGGGTAACCCGACACCCTAGCCTCCCGGATGCACTCCGAAGCCATGATCCCAGCCTCCCGCGCACGATCCAGCCGTCCGCATCATGGCCATTTCCTCCTTCGTTTCAGCATCCCGGATGACACGCCTTTCCCCTATCGATCACGCACGCCGGATGTTCCCTCTTCCGCATCTCATCCCAAGCATATGCAATCGGCCGCCCGTGATTCCTCCCCAAATTTCAGCACCCCGCGACTATAAGAGGAGGGGAGGAGAGGCCATCGGAAGAGGGGGCAGGTTCTCGGCTGGTTCAAAAGAAAAAGAACCAAGAACAGGGATGCTCTGTTCTTGGAAAGAAGAAAGAAAAAAAAAGGGTATTTTATATTGAAGTTCCACCGTGGGAGAGAAAGGGAGAGAAAATATAATTTTTTTATTTTTATTTTATTTTTATTTGCAAAAGAAAGAAGCATTAGGCTTCATCTTCATTTTTTTTACTTCTGTAATCATTTCTTGTCATGAAATCCATCATTTTTCTTTTATGAAATACGTGTTTAAGTTTCAGTTCAATTTCTGCAATTTATTTTATGCATTTTAGAATTTTTAGTTTTAAGATAACTTTAAAATTTTTCTTTGCTATTCGATCTGCAGTTTTCATTTATATTATGTCTTCAGGAATCGACTCCTACTCTGCATTAGAATTCACTTGCAAGTTTTCTTTCTTCCCTTTGTTAATTTTCAAATAAAAAAAAACATTCACTGGTAGACTAGAGAATCATTCAACATCCTCGAAGTAATATTCTTTTTAATCAAAAATCGGCTTTGAATCCGAGTGAAAGTTTTGATTTTTATGCAACTCCAATCGCCTCCTTGTGGATCGACCTCTTACGACCACTATTCTTCGAGTAGAAAAAGTAAGAGTATAATTAAATTAAACTTTGTTTGTCGGTTCTAACAACGATTTGTTTAGCGTATTTTTAGGTAAACAGAAATCGAACAACAAAATTTTGGCGCCGTTGCCGGAGAGGCAAATCGAGAAGCAAGAACGATTATGAAGATCAAATCGAATTTTGGATTTCCAGAGTGAACGCACTCCGGTAGTAAGTTTTTTTATTAATTTTTCTTGTTTTGATTATTTTTAGTTAATAATTTCGTAGTTATTAAATTCTGAAATTTGAAATTTGGAATTTAAAATTTTGAAAAAAAATAAAAAAATTCCAAAATTCTAATATTTAAAAATTTAAATTCAAAATTTGAATTCTAAAATTTGAAATTTAAAATAAAAAAAAGAAATTGCTATTAATTGATAGGGTGCAATCTCTCGAGGTTATCATACCTCTATTGGGGCTCGTCACGGAGTAATCTCCAGAGCTTATTCAACGGGCATTCGGAGATTGACTGACGTATAAGGATTAGTTTACATTCAAGTTATTCCTATATAAAAATTTAAATAAAAAAACATAAAATTTAAAAAAATAAAGAAAAATAATATAAAAATAAAAATAAAGAAAAAAGAAAAAAAATTTTGCTTGCTCATTTAATCAGTACAACCTAATGACATTGCATATACTTTAAAAAAATCATTGATTATTTGCTGCATTTAGTATTAAGCATTTGCATAAAATAATTTAAGGGTAAAATCTATTAAAAAGATAAGGTCGGAAAGTCATTACCTATCCTTAGTCCAAAAATCACCACCTTGCATACATATTCTAAGCCAAATTAAATTAAAATCAATTAGACGTTGGCCTTAGGATTTTTGAGCTCAATTAGGCTCTTGGAAAGAAGCTGCTGAAAGCCACTCCAGTGAAAATTTAGTAATTGCTGATGTCTAGAAAAGTTTTACAACAGTGAGAACTGTTACGAGTATTATGGTACTGATGTATCCCATCTGGCATCACCACACACCTCGGGACTTTTCTGGTCACTGGTTACTGGATCGCTTAAGTGGTAAGCTCAAGCTTAATCTGGAAGGAAGATTAGGAGCTGTCTAATCTAGGAGAGAATTTCAAAAAAAATTTAACCGATAAATCTCTGTGCAACTAGATTAAAAGCTACTAAACCTTATTTAATCTCAAGATTAAAGAGTCAATCCGTTGTGTGGTGTTGATTGTGGTCATCTTGGTCTAGCCCTTCTTCTTCTTTTTTAGGATTTCGTTTAGGAGTCGAGTCTAATTAGTTGTGGATAATGTATGCATGGTAGAAGGTCATTAAAGGGTAAGTTAACACCATTTAACCTAGAGGTTGAAAAAAATATCGTCACATCCTACGAATTATTGATCAACCACCAATCTCTACAATGGGTGATCATATTAGAACCCTGAATGAATTATTCGCTCTTGTATCCGCTAGTCCACCTACATGTATAGTGTTGCCAATAAATAACGCAGCCCAATTTGAAATTCGAGCTGCGACAATAAATATGCTACCCAAATTCCATGGGTTTGAAAGTGAACAACCCTACATTCATCTAAATAAATTCATTACAATTTGTCAAACTTTCAAAAATCAAAATTTAGATGAAGAAAGTGTAAAATTGAGATTGTTCCCAATGATCTTAGAGGATCGAGCCGCAGTGTAATAACCCCAAAAAAAAAAATTATCTAAAGAAGGATAGAATAGTCCTTAAAAATTGATATAGAGGTAAAATTGGAAGGAATCAAAAGTTAATGGCATAACAGTAGATGCGTTGAAGTGTTAGGGGCAAAATGAGAAGGAATCAAAAGTTAATGGCATAATTGTAGATCCGTTGAAGTGGCAAGGGCAAAATGAAAAATTTTGGTGTTTTGATGTGACTTAAATGGGGTTTGGTTGGCTGAGACGTTGGATTTGAGACAGAGAGGGAGAGGAGGTCTCAGGCGCGAAGGAAGGAAAGAAAAGAGAAGAAGAAGAAGAAGAAGAAGAAGAAGAAAGAAGAAGAAGAAGTGTCGGTCTCCTTTCCCTCGATGCAAGGACCCAATCCTCCGAAGAGAAAGAGGTAAATACCCATTCCTACCTAGTTCCTTAATAGAATTGATGCTGTAAAGAGGTTAGATAAGGGTTTTAGAGGTGGTTAAAAGACAGGAAATCGGAATTCTACAAGGTTCTTCCGAGACTGCGGAAAATCTGTGTCGAAGTTCTGATTTCAGCAAATTGTTTCGGAGGTCAAACGGCCTCCGATAGTAATGCATGTTACCTCTTTGGAATCTCCCATGAGTGTAGAATGTTAGGTAAAAATTTTATAAAATTTGGAGTTTGAAAAGTGGATCAAACCCAGGATGAAGTGACCGGCTGTCGGTACAGGTTACTGTTCATCCTGGAGGGGAAAATAAGGGATTTCATGCCATAATAGGGTATTAAGCCTAGATTAGGCTAAGGGGGACCTTGTACTCATGCAAGGGAGTCCCTAATACACATAAATGGTGATTTAATTAATAGAAAAAAAAGAAAAGATTTAGAGAAGAGAGAGTAAGACTTCAACAAAGTTTTTCCGAGACTGCGGAAAAACTGTGTCGAAGTCCCAACTTCGGTGAATTATTTCACCAAAGTTTCAGATTTCCTAAAGTTAGAACTGGAACTAATCTTCCATCTCCAACGTTTAGGAATTTTTCGCTTTCTCCAAATCTCTTATTGACCTAAAGTCCCTGTAATGAATTGCAAATATTAAATAGACTTTCAATATCCAATACCTAAGTCGAATAATCACAAACTGAGAAATTATAAGGTGTTATCATATAAGTACCTTGATCAGCAACTGATTGCATCTTTTTTTTTTGCCTGTTCGGATCAAGAGAGGCAATGTACTGAGGACAGTTCCTCTTCCAATGCTCTTGCTTCTTATAGTAGAAGCACTCTGCCTTACTTTAATCAGCCTTCATCTTCTTGGTCTGACTTGGCTGAAATGACCTAGCACGTTGTACCTTTTTCTTTTGATTCTTATTTTTCTTCTCTTTCTTAAAGGGACGACACCCTCTGGAAGAACCTCCTACTAAATTCACTGATTCTTTTAAGAGCTGGTGATCCTTCTCAAATGTCTGTAGTAAACCCAACAATTGGTAATAATTTACTGCATGTTTCGTCATACGAAAATGAGTAAGGAATGGGCGGTATGATCCTAGCAGGAAATTCAGTATCGCATCTTCCCCAATTGATCATGTAGGAAAAATCCAAGAGTGCCTAGGCGCTCAATTAACTCGATTATGTACAATACATGATCGGTCATCGAGGCCCCATCCCTCATCCGGGCGCTGAAAATAGCATAACTAGTTTTGTGCCTTTCAACGTCATCTGAAATGCCGAAAGATTCATTCAACACTTGAACAATTTCTTCCGGCTGTGCATTCTCGAACCTACGACTGAACTCGTCGTTCGTCGTAGCGAGCATAATGCACTGGACAGTGATACGGTCACTGAGCCACTTCTAATAAGTGTCTCTGACTGTACCCCGTGCATTAGCAGCGGGCTGCTCAGGTGTCGGATCCGTTATCACATAAAGGATCCGTTCATGCTCTAGCACAATCTTAAGCTTTCTAAGCCAGTTGTTAAAGTTAGGTCCTGTCAACTTGTCATTATCCAATAATGAATGCAGCGACAAACTGGTGGTCATTTCTGCATGAAAAGAAAATCGGCTATTAGTATATGAATTGACAAAGCCTAAAAACTTAAACTTTAGTTTAAAGGTTTTTCTACTATTTTTATACAAATTGGTAGCCTCTACCTCCAATTCGAAAAATTACTATTAACCCTTTAGTAGGCACTAGAATCCATTTGATCACATATGGCCCGAGTGTGGCTCGGCTAGCCCATGTCCATCAATAGGTAGATTTTTAACCAATTGTTTCATCCTAACAATATCTAGCGTTAATTTTGCCCCAGGCACCTCTTCGGCAGGTGTGTGGCGCCTCCACCGAAAGTCCTGGTTAGGTCGAACCATTAACATGATAGGGTTCAGTATAATCTACTAATAGATGACCAAGCCTGAGTGTGGCTCGGCTCACTTGATCGCTTATTGAAGGTATGCTCAACTCATCATATATTGAATGACAATTCCAATGGCCGATAAGCACCAGGCGTGTGGCGCCTCCAATGATAATCGAACCATTGGTCCCATTATCACCCAACTTAATGGAAGGCTATGACCTAGTTATCTCCATAACTATTTCATTTTAGGGACCTAATAATTTTAGAGGATTTGATTCAATTGAGAAAAGAAGAGAAGAACCGGTTAATTTAGATCATCCCACTGACTTCATCAAGTCAGATTAATAAGAACTAGATTCAATCTGGTTAAGGAGGTACCTAAATCAGTCAGATTAATTTTTCTTAAAGGTATGGGTCAACTCGAATAATTAAGTGATCTAATCAAAATGTGATTAACCATGTTAGCCAGGTAAGTGAGATCGGTGGAACGGATATGCCATTAACTCGACAAAGACGAATCAGTGCGAGTAGCTCCCAATTAAAAATCATTGGTCAAAACTGCCAAACTTACCTTAGACACCGACTGGTTAATCAATTTTGATTTGATTACTTAAATGACTCGGGCTCAACCTCTAAGCCTCAATCAAGTTCCATCTTGGTCTAATCAAAGATATCGAATTTGATTAACTACAACTATTGTATTTGATCTAGAGTGTTCTTGACCTAATCTAGTTACTACTTAATTAGATTTGATCAATTAACTCTAATTAGACCATGTTTGATTCTAACCCTAGGTCTAACCCAATCTTAAGAACTTGATTTGAGTTAACCCAAATGCCCCAAGAATTATTCAATGTCATTAAATTGAGTTCACAATTCTAGATCTAGATTTTCATCATCACTTAATTCTTAATTAAGTGTAAGTTTATGAAAATTTAAATCATTACATTATTCTTAATTATATATTAATTACAAAGTTTCAGTTCTTAAAACTTATTTTCAGATCTGAGATTTGCAATTAATCATGTTTAATTCAGATTTAATTCATGTTTAAATCTTAGAAGATTTATGTTCATATCACATATACAAACTAATATGAATTAACTTAAACAATATGCATCATATGCATTTGTTTTCAGATTTGATTTGTTATACAAAATCAGAAAATAAATAGATCAGAAATTTCATTTAGATCTAATCTAAACAAGATTATGATTTCAGATTTATTCATGTTCTCTATATCAAATATGCTAACATGAATATACATCACATGCATCCAATTTTTCAGATCTAATTAATTATGCATAAACAACAACTAAATCATTCATAAATCTACTTTAGATCTAATTTAAACATATTCATGATTACAGATTTAATTGCAATGATTAAAACGGATTTTAATCAACATTTTGTGGTTCATCTTCAAAGATCGAACTCAATAGCACCCCTACACGCCATAGGAGATCCCATCGAATGGAAAAGAGGATGATGTTCTCTTCTTTCTCCTATGTCCGGACGGCCTTTATGATTGATCTATCATATTACTTTACAAGAAGATAAACAAGTTTTAAAACATAAAAGTTTAAATAGAGAACCTGGCTCTGATACCATTGCAAGGATCTATAAGTGGTTGCAAGCTGAAAATTAAAAAAAAAAAAACTTTTCCAAAATCCGTGGCTGCACCTTTTCAGGTTGCCTATGTACCCCTTCAAAAGGGAGATCAAGCCATATATAGTTCTTATATTTTGAAAACGCAGCGGAAAGATCGAATTAAATATTTTAATTCTAGTATGCAAGAGAGATTATATCTCAAATATGAGGACCGTTTATGCAAAAACAACTATGCATGATTAATGTAAGATCTGAAAGGAACGACCCTAGTTAAGTTCTAAACTTAACTAAGTTAAATTCAACTAATCTCTGAATGTGTCAATCAATCTCCGAATGCCCATTGAATAAGATCTGGAGATCACTCCGTGAGGAGCCTCAATAGAGGTATGAACCTCGGACAATTGCACCCTATCAAATACTAGCACACAATTACCTCCAGATTCATACCTTTATGAAAATAGAGACAAATGGATCTGATGCTCGAGCTTCGTAGCCACACAATCGTCTGGCCTCTACGGATGATGCACGTGAAGCTCCGGAATGATCTTGTTTCTGCGGGAGTGTTAGCTAGTGCAGAACACTGTTTTGGCTGAAGATCCTTCTTGTTCTTGAAGTCACCAACACTTGATGCTTCAGGGAGGAAGAAGATGGAGGATTTGAGGAGAGGAAGAAAACTTCACCACCTCTAAAATCATCAAGGGATGCGCCACCCAAGAACACTTCTCAAGGTACCCTAAAACCTTAGGCCAAAAATGGAATGCAAAGACCTCTTGTTTTTGTGTGTGTGACACCCCTAAGAAGACACCTTCTTATTGTCTCTCCATTCCACATTCTCCTCCACTTCCCACGCCTACAATCAGAGTAGTTAGAGGATCATCGGGAGGTGGGTGGAGTTTGAATTCAAAATTCAAACTCGAAGGGAAGTGGGCGAGTGGGGTGCATGACATGTGTCATGGCGCCATGAAGTGAAAAGATTTGATAAGTGGGGTGCATGACATGTGTCATGGCGCCATGAAGTGAAAAGATTTGATCTTATCAAAACTTTTCATGATCTCATCCCTTCATGTCGCCCCATCAGATGAAGCTTCTTGATGTTTGCCACATGTCCCATGCGCCATTAGTTTGAATTTAAATCTTAATCTCATTAAGATTAGTTCAATCATGGCGCCAAGCTTGAGACAATGACATGTGGACTTTGAGATCCGAACAATTCGGATCAAACCCAATCCAATTAGGTTATGTCCCATCAATAAAGGCAAGCTCAATCTCCTTGGGTTGAACCTAATCCAATTAGGTCAAACCCTGATTAAGCACAATCCTCTTGGGTTGAAGCTAATCCAATTAGGTCAAACCCTGATGAAGCCCAAACTGAATCTAATTCAATTTGGCTCATTCCGATTCCAATTACTCAATCAAATTGAGCTTATAAATCCTCAAATAATTACTTTAATTATTTTATAGCAATATTTTAGTTAGGATAATTTGTCAATCGAATTGACCAAATTATCCCTGGATGATTCTTAATTGTCCATCAGCTATTATGATCAACCTAGAAAATTTTTATGCGTGTGACCCCATAGGTTCGAACCTAAGCCGGTAGCATAGGAACAACTTCCTGTACTAATCAATGTGACCATTTAGTAATAGTACCCGACGTTCGGATAGGCTGAATATATACGAAGTAATATTCTGGAACCCTGGACTATAGTTACCATATAATTTATCCCTATAACTCCTAATGTCAGGATGACATCAGAGTTCTGTCAACTCTGTAATAGTACATCCACTCTGTGATTCAACTTTGGAAATTCTGTGACTCCTCATAAGAATTATCCTGGCCAAGGTTATGCTAAATTGAAGACAAGGGCATTATCTCCTGTTACGAGGAGGGGTCAATTCCATCTTGACTCACACACCGACTTCGCAATTACTTGACTGCACTCAGTGACCTTCCGTCCCTGAATTAGAAATTCAGCTGGTCCGGTACCAAAGTACCGTGAGTTGTTTGTTAATCACCATGGTGATCTTAGATCTGAGGGACATGTATACCCATATCTACTCGAAATATCTCTCGACAGCAGAGCATTTCGGAATGGTCATGTTCAGTGAGTGTACTCCTATACTTCACCTGTGTGACATATCAGTGTTTTTACACTCTTTAGTTAAGAGGACAACCAACGTATATGGCACACATCAACCTAATCTCGATAATGTTGTCGTTCTAGTAACAACACATCATTTGGTCGCGAACTATTTTAAGGACTCGTAGATAAATCCTCCTTTATCATAAAAGAATCCTAAGGACTTCATCACATAATAAGAGTTCATTTGAAGATGTATAAGCAAAAGGATGAATAATGCAAATAATATTTTATTAATTAATCAATTTATATACAAATTCAATTATCAATAGGCTGACGATTGACTTTTAGGATACAATTTTCAATAGAAGATCCATGATGAAAGCTTACTCCCTCCTTCTCTATCGCGAGCAAGGTTGAAGAAGAAAGAGTTCTTTTTCAAGGAGGTAAGATACTGATCTTCTTTTAATATTTTTGATAGTCATGAGAGATCTTTGCAAGGAGCTAGAACTCTGGTAAGATCTGATCTCAGATAGTTATTGAGGATGATAGTGTTATTTTGATGATTAACAAGCAATAATCAAGAGTATGCTACAAGTTAATTCGATACTTCATTTATAAGTCTGTTACTCTCAGTATATTTGTATAAATGCATTTCATTGTTTATTTGGATGAATCTAACCTTGAGTTGCAGCAAAGTATGGATTGAGTCGACCCCAAGGATGATTGGGTTGACCCTGGCACATCAAGAAAGCATTTGGCATACTTCTGCAAAAATGGCACAGATGAACAGTAAGTTGGGTCGACCCAAGGAAAGCATGAGTCGACCCAAACTTCAAGCTTCTCAAAGACTCAGGAAAATGGTTCTCTGGAAACACTGAGAGGGTCAACCTAAGAGGAAGTTGAGTCGACCCAAGCTTGAGTCGACCCAAACACTGAGAGGGTCGACCCAAAGATAATGACAGAATACATGACAGAAAAGGTTCTCTGGAAACCCTGAGAGGGTCGACCCAAGTGGAAGTTGAGTCGACCCAACTGAACCTTGAGTCGACCCAAAGAAATGTTGAGTCGACCCAAGTGAAGGAAGGCTGAATTGCAAGTTTCTGTGGTTCTGAGAGGGTCGACCTAAGGAAAGGTTGAGTCGACCCAAGTGAAAGTTGGGTCGACCCAAGGACAGGTTGAGCCGACCCAAACACGGGCAGAAGCATAACGGCTAGTTCTGCAGAAGTACTTTTTGTCCTTCCAACAGTGAGTAACGGCTAGTTTTTGAATTCTAACTATTGGGGCTAGTCCAATGGATGAAGGAAACTATTTAAAGTGGCACTATTCATTAGAGAGAACATCCTTTTGCAAGAATATCAAAGAGTACACAAGAAAGACAAAGTGCCCTAATCTTCTTCATCCAAGTGCTTCATTCAAGAGTCAAAAGAAAGTGGTTGAGCAGATTCCAAGAGTCATTAAGAGCTCCATCCACCCTTGAAGAGTGAAGCATCCTTGACAAAGAAGAGAGAAGTCACATCAAGCGATAACTATTCTCTAAACTCTTCTTTGTAGATTATATTGTTATATTTGCTCATCTAGGAGCTTAAATCTTCTTACTTTGGTTATTAAACTCCTTGTAAAGATTAGTTGGTTAGCCCGCAAAACCAACGGTATAGGTTGATTGGTGAACCCGTAAAACCAATTGTAAAGGTTCGTTGGTGAGCTCGAAAAACCAACATAGGTTCGTTGGTGAGCCCGTAAAACCAACATAGGTTTTTGGTGAACCCGGAAAACCAAAGTGTAAAGGTTTTTGGATTGTGAGCCCGGAAAACAATCCAACTGTAATCCGCGGGATTATAGTGAATTCCCAAGGGGTCGCTTGGGGAGTGAACGTAGGTGCTAAGGAGAGCACCGAACCACTATACTTCTTGTTGTTTGTATTGTGATTTGTTTAATTCCACTAACTCATCATTTAACATAAGTAAGATAGTTAAAACTAAGAGAAACCAATTCACCCCCGCCCTCTTGGCTTGTCACCTTGGGCAACAAGTGGTATCAGAGCAAGGTGCTCCAATAGTACTTATTGATCTCACAATCAAGAGTTAAAAATCATGACAACCCAAGTGGGATGTTCTATGAGTGAGGGGCAATCCACAAATAGACCTCCTCTATTTAATGGCACAAATTACACATACTGGAAAGCTAGGATGAGGATATTCATTCAAGCTTTAGATTATGAATTATGGTACATTATCACTAGAGGACCTCACACACCCACACTTAATATAGAGGGCACTATCATACCCAAACCAGAAATGAATTGAAATGAAAGTGATAGAAGATTAACACAGTTAAATGCAAAAGCAATTAATGTACTTTACTGTTCATTAGATGTAAGTGAATTTAATAGAATATCTACTTGCGTCTCTGCAAAAGAAATTTGAGACAAACTTGAGGTCACTCATGAAGGGACTAATCAAGTTAAGGAGTCAAAAATAAACATATTAGTACACAAGTATGAATTGTTAAAATGGAATCCACTGAGTCCATAACTGATATGTTTACTCGTTTTACTGAAATTATAAATGGGCTTAAGAGTTTAGGAAAGTCTTATACTAACTCTGAATTGGTGCGAAAAATTCTCAGGTCTCTACCAAGAGTTTGGGAGGCCAAGGTAACTGCAATTCAGGAAGCTAAGGACCTCAACACACTGCAATTAGAGGAACTTCTAGGATCACTCATGACCCATGAGTTGACCATGAGGCAAAATTCAGAAGATGAGGTCTGAGGATGATAGTGTTATTTTGATGATTAACAAGCAATTATCTAGAGCTTGCTATAAGTTAAATTGATACTTCATTTATAAGTTCATTACTCTCAGTATATTTGTTTAATTGAAAATATATATATGGTCTTGTTCATTTGGATGGATCTAATCTTGAGAATGCAGCAAAGTGTGAATTGAGTCGACCCATAGGTTGATTGGGTCGACCCCGGGACTTAAAGGAATCATCTGGCACACTCCTGCAAAAACAGCACAAATGAACAGTGAGTTGGGTCGACCCAAGGTAGGCATGAGTCGACCCAACCTCCAAAGAACCTCAAAATGCAAAGGAAAAATGCTCTCTGGATTTACTGAGAGGGTCGACCCACACAGTGGTTGAGTCGACCCAAGCTTGAGTCGACCCAAACCCTGAGAGGGTCGACCCAAAGGCAAGACAGAAAGACAGACAGAAAATGGTTCTCTGAAATTACTGAGAGGGTCGACCCAAGAAGAAGTTGAGTCGACCCAAGTGAACTTTGAGTCGACCCAAACCCTGAGAGGGTCGACCCAAATGGAAGACAGAAAGACAGACAGAAAATGGCTCTCTGGAATTACTGAGAGGGTCGACCCAAGAAGAAGTTGAGTCGACCCAAGTGAACTTTGAGTCGACCCAAAGAATGGTTGGGTCGACCCAAGTGAAGGAAGTTTGAAATTCATGTTTCTGTGTTCTCTGAGAGGGTCGACCCAAGGAATGTTTGAGTCGACCCAAGGCCAAGTTGGGTCGACCCAAGGACAGGTTGAGCCGACCCAAACACGGGCTGAACAGTAACGGCTAGTTCTGCAGATGTACTTTTTGTCCTTCCCAAGGCATGTAACGGCTAGTTTTTCAAATCTGACGAATGGGGCTTGTCCAAGGAAGGTTGAAAACTATTTAAAGGGGCACTATTCATCAGAATAAACAACTTTTGAGTGGAAAATCAAAGAATACACAAGAAAACCAAAGAGCCCTAATCTTCTTCATCAAGAGCTTCATTCAAAAATCAAAGAAAGGGATTGAGCAGATTCAAAGAGGCATCAAGAGCTCCTTCCCCCATTGAAGAGTGAAGCTTCCTTGACAAAGAAGAGCCAAGCGACTTCAAAGCGATAATTTCTTTCTAACTCTTCTTCATTGCTCATATTGTTCTATATGCTCATTTAGGAGTTTAAATCTTTTCTTTTCATTTGTTTGAATACTTTGTAAAGGTTCGTTGGTGAGCCCGCAAAACCAACAAAGGTTTTTGGTAAACCCGGAAAACCAAAGTTGTAAAGGTTCGTTGGTAAGCCCGCAAAACCAACAAGGTTTTTGGTGAACCCGGAAAACCAAAGTTGTATAGGTTCGTTGGTGATCCCGTAAAACCAACAAGGTTTTTGGATTGTGAGCCCGGAAAACAATCCAACTCGCGAGATTATAGTGAATTCCCAAGGGTACGCTTGGGGAGTGGACGTAGGTGCTAAGGAGAGCACCGAACCACTATATATTGTTGTGTTTGGATTGTGTTTGTGCTTTCATTCTCTCTTGCTTTACTTTCTATTCTTGCATTAGTTTAACTCACTCTAATAACCTAAGTAAGCATCCATCACATTTAACTAAGAAAGTTTTAAAAGCACTAAAGTAAAGAAGAAACCAATTCACCCCCCCTCTTGGCTTGTCACCTTGGGCAACAAGTGGTATCAGAGCAAGGTGCTCTAATAGTACTCATTGATCTAACAATCAAGAGTTAAAGATCATGACAACCCAAGTGGGATGTGCAATGAGTGAGGGACAATCCACAAATAGACCTCCTCTATTTAATGGCACAAACTACACATATTGGAAAGCCAGAATGAGGATATTCATTCAAGCTTCAGATTATGAACTATGGCAAATCATCACTAGAGGACCTCACACACCCACACTTAACATAGAGGGCACTATCATACCCAAACCAGAAATGGATTGGAATGAAAATGATAGAAGATTAGCACAGTTAAATGCAAAAGCTGTAAATATACTTTACTGCTCTTTAGATGTAAATGAATTTAATAGAATATCCACTTGCACCACCGCCAAAGAAATTTGGGATAGACTTGAGGTCACACATGAAGGGACCAATCAAGTTAAGGAGTCTAAGATAAACATATTAGTACACAAGTATGAACTTAAAATGGAATCTACTGAGTCCATAACTGATATGTTTACTCGTTTTACTGATATTATAAATGGGCTTAAGAGTTTAGGAAAGTCTTATTCTAACTCTGATTTGGTGCGTAAAATTCTCAGGTCTCTACCAAGGAATTGGGAGGCCAAGGTAACCGCTATTCAAGAAGCAAAGGACCTCAACACACTGCAGTTAGAGGAGCTTCTAGGATCACTCATGACCTATGAGTTGACAATGAGGCAAAATTCAGAAGATGAGGTCAAGAGGAGAAAGCCTATTGCCCTAAAGACTACCACCCCTAGACAACAAACTGAATCGGAAGATTCAAATGATGATGAAGATATTGATGAAGAAGGGATGGCAGTGCTTGGGAGAAAATTCAGAAAATTCATGAGAGGTAAGAATAGATTCCATAAAAAGAAGCCCTTCATTAAAGGTAACTCAAGCAAAGAAAAGGGTAAGGACAAAGAAAAGGAGAAAGAAACTCCCATTTGCTATGAGTGTAACAAACCCGGGCATTATAAGATAGATTGCCCAGATTTGAAGTGGATGGCAAGAAAATTGAAAAAGAAGAATTTTATGGCCGATTGGAGTGAGAGTGAGGAATCAAGTTCGGAGGACGAAGATCATCAAGACACGGCCCAAATATGTCATATGGCCAATGACGATGAGGTAGATTCTGAACTTGACTGCGATTTTACTGTTGATGAATTACATGATGCATTTTTAGAACTCATGGAAGAACATAAGAAAGTAATTAATAAAAACAAAGCTCTAAAAGAAGAAAATCAATCTCTCATTAAAGATAAGATAAAACTGTCTCATAACTACGAAACATTAAGTAGGAAACTTGAAAATGAAACCAAGAACTTAATTGCTGAAAATATTAAGTTAAAAGAAGATGCTGAAAAATATAAAACTTTGGTAGATAAATTTACTCTTAGTTCTACCAAATTAAATTTGATTCTTGATAGCCAAAAAGCTGTATATGATAAGGCCGGTTTAGGATATAAAACAAATAGGAAACAAAAATTATTAAAGAATATTTTTGTAAAAGCTAAAAATGAAAATATTACTTGTTATTATTGCAATAAGTTAGGACATAGAGCATATGAATGTAACTTTAGAAAGTCTAGTCAAAACAAATCAAGTAATAATCAAAAGATAAAATTCAAAAAAGTTTGGGTTCCAAAAGGAACATGGAGTACTAACCCTAAAGGACCCAACTTAGTTTGGGTACCTAAAGTTTCTTCTTGATTTTGATTGCAGGTGTGTCTTGCAGCTGACAAAGTTGAAAAACGTTGGTATCTAAATAGCGGGTGTTCAAGACACATGACTGGTGACGAAGATCAATTTGTCACCTTGGAACCAAAGAATGGTGGAGTAGTAACCTATGGAGACAATGGTAAAGGGTATATCATTGGAAAGGGTAAAATTTTCATTGCTCCATCTATTTTTATAGAAAATGTCTTATTAGTTAAAGGTTTGAAACATAATCTTCTTAGCATAAGTCAGTTTTGTGATAAAGGATTTAAAGTTACATTTGAAGCATCTGTATGTATAATCACAAATCCTAAAGATAATAGTATTGTACTTGTAGGACAAAGGCAAAGGAATATTTATTTAGTAGATCTTCAAGAATTAGGCAAGAAAAATGGTTTATGCTTAATTACTAATGAAGAAAAGAAAAATGAAACTAGTTGGCTTTGGCATCGAAGACTAGGACATGCTAGTATGGAATTAATATCAAAACTAGTTAAGAAGGAGTTAATAAAAGATGTGCCAAAATTGACTTTTGAAAAAGACAAAATATGTGGACCATGTTCATTGGGAAAACAAACTAAGTCATCCTTCAAATCGAAAAATGTAGTCTCAACAACTAGACCATTTGAACTCATACATATGGATTTATTTGGACCTACTAGAACTACAAGTCTAGGAGGGAAGAAGTATGGACTAGTTATTGTAGATGATTTTTCAAGGTACACATGGGTTTTATTTTTGGCACATAAGAATGAAGCATTTTCAGAATTTTTGAAACTATACAATAAAATCATAAATGAAAAGAAACTCACATTGGTAGCAATTCGAAGTGATCATGGCACGGAATTTGAAAATCAACACTTCGAGGAATTCTGCACTAAAAATGGAATATCACATCAATTTTCAGCACCTAGAACGCCTCAACAAAATGGGGTTGTTGAAAGGAAAAATAGGACATTGGCAGAAATGGCACGCACAATGTTGTGCGAGTCAAATCTTCCAAAGTACTTTTGGGCTGAAGCTATAAACACTTCTTGCCATATTCTAAATCGAGTCTTAATACGACCTATAACTAAGAAAACTCCTTATGAACTTTGGAACAATAGGAAACCAACTGCAAAATATTTTAAAGTATTTGGATGTAGATGTTTTATCTTAAATAATGGCAAGGAGGACTTAAGTAAATTTGATGCCAAGTCAGATGAAGGTATCTTCTTAGGATACTCCACATCTAGCAAGGCATACAGAGTATTCAACAAAAGAACCTTAGTAGTGGAAGAGTCGGTCAATATTATATTTGATGAGTCTGATAGTGAGTCTGCTAGGAAAGAAAGTATTGTTGATGATGATACAGGAATTATAGACTTTGAAAAGTTGAATATAGATGACGTGCCAAATCAAGATAAGGGAGAAGATTGCCTGCCACCACAACCCCAAGACGTGCCAAAAGAATGGAGGTATGCACATGGACATCCCAAAGACTTAATATTGGTGATCCATCTCAAGGGGTAAGAACTCGATCTTCTCTTAGGAATTTAAATGATTATCTTGCTTTTGTTTCACAATTAGAACCTAAAACTTATGAAGAAGCTGAAAAAGATACTAACTGGATAAATGCCATGCAAGAGGAATTAAATCAATTTAAAAGAAGTAATGTATGGACATTAACTGAAAGACCAAAGCATAATTCAGTAATTGGAACAAAATGGGTATTTAGAAATAAATTAGATGAAAATGGAGTAGTTATAAGAAATAAGGCTAGACTTGTAGCTAAAGGATACAATCAGGAAGAAGGAATAGATTATGATGAGACGTTTGCTCCTGTAGCTAGATTAGAAGCTATAAGATTACTTCTAGCATTTGCATGCTTTATGGACTTTAAATTATATCAAATGGATGTGAAGAGTGCATTTTTAAATGGTATTATTGAAGAGGAAGTATATGTAGAACAACCTCCAGGATTTGAAAATCATGAATTACCAAATCATGTGTTTAAATTGCATAAGGCATTATATGGATTAAAGCAAGCACCTAGGGCTTGGTATGATAGACTAAGTAAGTTTCTCATTGATAATGACTTTTGTAGAGGAAATGTAGATAAAACTCTATTTCTCAAAAGAAAGGACAAAAATCTACTAGTGGTACAAATATATGTAGATGACATAATCTTTGGTGCCACTAACGATACTCTATGCAAAGAATTTGCTGATTTAATGCATGGAGAATTTGAGATGAGTTTGATGGGAGAATTAAGCTTCTTTTTAGGATTACAAATCAAACAAACCAAAGAAGGTATTTTCATTCATCAAACTAAGTATACAAGGGAAATACTGAAGAAGTTTGGTAATGAAAATCATAAGGGAATTGGCACTCCAATGAATCCCACTAATAAGCTAGACAAGGATGAAAAAGGGAAAAGTGTAGATATTAAGCTCTATAGAGGACTAATTGGATCCTTGCTCTATCTTACGGCTAGTAGACCCGACATTGTATTTAGTGTAGGGATATGTGCTAGATATCAATCGGATCCTAAGGAGTCACATTTAAGTGCAGTTAAGAGGATCCTTAGATATTTAAGAGGAACCACCACCATTGGATTATGGTACTCGAGAGACTCATGTCTAGATTTGCTCGCATACTCAGATGCAGATTTTGCCGGATGCAAATTAGATAGAAAGAGCACAAGTGGCACATGCCAATTCTTAGGAAACAATTTAGTATCATGGTTTAGTAAAAAGCAGAATTCAGTAGCACTATCCACAGCCGAAGCTGAATACATAGCTGCTGGTAGCTGTTGTGCTCAAGTATTATGGCTCAAGCAACAACTAGAGGACTATGGTGTTAAACTAGAAAATATTCCTATTAAGTGTGACAATACGAGTGCTATCAATCTCACTAAAAATCCAGTTCAGCACTCTAAGGCCAAACACATAGAAATAAGGTACCATTTCATTAGGGATCATGTGCAAAATGGAAATGTATGCATTGAGCATATATGCACGGAAAAACAATTGGCCGATATATTCACAAAACCACTGAGTGAAGATAGATTCTGTATGCTCAGAAGGGAATTAGGTATATGTGATCCTTTTATTGAATGAATATGAAAGGAAGTTAGTAGTCTCATGATACATTCTTCTAACTTCAAAAATCCCATGAAACATGAGTCAAATTTGTTGTCTATAAATTTCTTACTCATGTATCAATGTCCCATAAGGAGCTTATAAGGATTAAAAGCGAGGAAAACTTTTTAGAAGCAAAAAGGGAGAGAAAACCAAGTTCTGCACTTAGGTCGACCCAACCCAGAACAAGGGTCGACCCAACGTTGAGTCGACCCAAGAAAATTCTTGAGTCGACCCAACGTCGGGACCCCACTGTTAAAAGGGGGCCCGAGAGCTCATCTAGGGCACTGTTTGCCCTTTGTCTTCTTCCGAAAATCCTTGTCCCCACTCTCCAATCTCCACTAGACTCCTCCAAACAGTAGATTTCTTTAAGATCTTGGAGAAATGGGTCCCAAACGAGCCGTAGCCAAAAGATCCGGAAGAGTGAGCCGAGTCCAACAAGAGGAAAGGCGCCCTACCGAGCCTTCTCCCGTGTCTCCACCACGTGAGGCACGTGCGGAGGTCCCTCCTCCTCCTTCCCCCTCAGTGCTCCTTGCAAGATTTGCGGGGAGGCCGGTTACTACCGGAAGAAGGATCCATTCGGAGTTTTTCAACCAAGAAGGATTTCGAATTTGGGAATGGATCCAAAGACAAGGATGGGAGTATCTTTGCTCCCTTGATGTGGTGATATACCCCGGGTTAGTCCAAGAATTCTACGCCTTCCTCAAGACTGGTATGGGAGGGCTTGTTTCAGATGTTAGAGGGGTTCGGATCCGTGTATCCGAGGAGAGCTTGAGTGAGCTTCTACACCTACCTTGCACGGGGGCTATTCCGGAAAGATCAGATAACAAAATGAGAGCTCTTCAGCTGATCATGGAAAATGAGAACTTCGATTTCTCTCAGAAGGTAATAGCTAGTTCTCTTTCCGCCGAGATGAGGTTGTTGCTTAATATGATAAATAGAATTTTATTTCCGAAGACCGGGAGATTCGATCTCATCTCAGAACGAGATCTTGCAGTTATGGAGTGCATGATTAGGGGGATTCCCCTAAATCTTCCGGCCATGATATTGAGGCAAATGAGAAAGGTAATAAGCAGCAACAGGGTATCATTGCCTTATGGCATGATACTTACATTGATCTTCCGTCAGCACGGGTTACCTCTCAAGGAGGAAGCATTCAAGAATCTGCAACCCACAGACACGTACACTGCACGGTCACTCATACGCATGGGTTATGAGAAAGTGAACGGGCAGTGGATACATACTGGTGCAGGCATTCAGGGTGAAGCACCAGAGGGAGAGGCACCAGAGGGTGAGGATGAGGAGCCTATGGATCATCCTACTGCACCCTCAGAGGCTGGACCATCGTCATCTGCTCCTCCGACAGATACGGATGACTTCTGGAGCAGGATGACAGAGCTCATGTCAGCTCAGGCGAGGACTATTACTGACGGGCTCACGAGCCGATTAGACGCCCGGTTGGATGTCATGTCTGCTGATATCAGTGATCTGAGGCAGCAGATTGGAGCACTCCGGAGAGAGAGGGAGACACATGGACCATCTGTGCCACAGGCTGCTGAGTCAGAGATATCGGCACAGAGTCATCCAGCTCGACGTGCTCCACGCCAGACTCAGTCTCACCAGGCTCGACCTCCCCTCGCCACGTATGCTAGGAGGATGAGGACTAGATCCCAGCCATTAGATTCCCCCTAGGCTGATCTTAGTATCTATGTTTAGAGCCTAGGCTAGAAATCTAGTTCTCATATGTATCTTGCTTTTTCTCATATGTATCTTGCTTTTGCCTTATATCTTTAAATCTTGATTGAGGAACATTGTACTTATCTTTATTTTGGGCATTATTGTATGAAAATGTTCCTATTTTGATCAATGAAGTCTGAAGTTTGTTCTTTATTGCATCTTTTCCCATATATATGTTTTTGATGATAACAAAAAGGGGGAGAAGAGAAGGAAAGAGTATATAAAGGAAACGAGAAGAAAAGAGTATATAAAGGGGGAGAAGAAAAGATAGAGTATTCACTTCGAGAAAAGAAAGAGTATTTCATTTGACAAGTTAAGAAAGAGTATTGATTTTGGGAGAAGCAAAGATAGTGTTTAAAAAAAAAAAAATTAATTTTGTGAGAAAGAGTGAGTAAAGAAGTTATGAAAAGAAAAGAGAAATAAATGGGCAAACAAATTGAAAATCATATAAGAAAGCTTATATATCTAAGGGGGAGCAATTTGTAACAATGAAAACCATCAAATCAAAAATTTCTATCATAATTCAGAATTTGGCACATATAAATTCAAAATTTGGCACGCTCCTCTCTCACCCCGATACATAAGCTGAAACTCATATTTTATCTCAAATTTTTGAAGTTTCATTGCTAATGAATTATAAATGAAAGGGGGAGCCATTCAAAAAGTCAAATTGGCAAATTTTGAATAATATAGGGGGAGATTTCACTTATATATATGAAAAGCTGAAATTCAGAAATTCAATCCCTTTTATAAACTGATTTTAAAGACAAGTATCAATAGGCTTATACTCTTTATTTTGTAATCATCAAAAAGGGGGAGATTGAGGATGATAGTGTTATTTTGATGATTAACAAGCAATTATCTAGAGCTTGCTATAAGTTAAATTGATACTTCATTTATAAGTTCATTACTCTCAGTATATTTGTTTAATTGAAAATATATATATGGTCTTGTTCATTTGGATGGATCTAATCTTGAGAATGCAGCAAAGTGTGAATTGAGTCGACCCATAGGTTGATTGGGTCGACCCCGGGACTTAAAGGAATCATCTGGCACACTCCTGCAAAAACAGCACAAATGAACAGTGAGTTGGGTCGACCCAAGGTAGGCATGAGTCGACCCAACCTCCAAAGAACCTCAAAATGCAAAGGAAAAATGCTCTCTGGATTTACTGAGAGGGTCGACCCACACAGTGGTTGAGTCAACCCAAGCTTGAGTCGACCCAAACCCTGAGAGGGTCGACCCAAAGGCAAGACAGAAAGACAGACAGAAAATGGTTCTCTGAAATTACTGAGAGGGTCGACCCAAGAAAAAGTTGAGTCGACCCAAGTGAACTTTGAGTCGACCCAAACCCTGAGAGGGTCGACCCAAATGGAAGACAGAAAGACAGACAGAAAATGGCTCTCTGGAATTACTGAGAGGGTCGACCCAAGAAGAAGTTGAGTCGACCCAAGTGAACTTTGAGTCGACCCAAAGAATGGTTGGGTCGACCCAAGTGAAGGAAGTTTGAAATTTATGTTTCTGTGTTCTCTGAGAGGGTCGACCCAAGGAATGTTTGAGTCGACCCAAGGCCAAGTTGGGTCGACCCAAGGACAGGTTGAGCCGACCCAAACACGGGCTGAACAGTAACGGCTAGTTCTGCAGATATACTTTTTGTCCTTCCCAAGGCATGTAACGGCTAGTTTTTCAAATCTGACGAATGGGGCTTGTCCAAGGAAGGTTGAAAACTATTTAAAGGGGCACTATTCATCAGAATAAACAACTTTTGAGTGGAAAATCAAAGAATACACAAGAAAACCAAAGAGCCCTAATCTTCTTCATCAAGAGCTTCATTCAAAAATCAAAGAAAGGGATTGAGCAGATTCAAAGAGGCATCAAGAGCTCCTTCCCCCATTGAAGAGTGAAGCTTCCTTGACAAAGAAGAGCCAAGCGACTTCAAAGCGATAATTTCTTTCTAACTCTTCTTCATTGCTCATATTGTTCTATATGCTCATTTAGGAGTTTAAATCTTTTCTTTTCATTTGTTTGAATACTTTGTAAAGGTTCGTTGGTGAGCCCGCAAAACCAACAAAGATTTTTGGTAAACCCGGAAAACCAAAGTTGTAAAGGTTCGTTGGTAAGCCCGCAAAACCAACAAGGTTTTTGGTGAACCCGGAAAACCAAAGTTGTATAGGTTCGTTGGTGATCCCGTAAAACCAACAAGGTTTTTGGATTGTGAGCCCGGAAAACAATCCAACTGTAATCCGCGAGATTATAGTGAATTCCCAAGGGTACGCTTGGGGAGTGGACGTAGGTGCTAAGGAGAGCACCGAACCACTATATATTGTTGTGTTTGGATTGTGTTTATGCTTTCATTCTCTCTTGCTTTACTTTCTATTCTTGCATTAGTTTAACTCACTCTAATAACCTAAGTAAGCATCCATCGCATTTAACTAAGAAAGTTTTAAAAGCACTAAAGTAAAGAAGAAACCAATTCACCCCCCCCCCCCCTCTTGGCTTGTCACCTTGGGCAACAAGGTCAAGAGAAGAAAGCCCATTGCCCTAAAGTCTACCACCCCTAAACAACAAACTGAGTCGGAAGATTCAGATGATGATGATGAATATGATGAAGAAGGAATGGCTATGCTTGGAAGAAAATTCAGAAAGTTTATGAGAGAAAAGAATAGATTTCATAAAAAGAAACCCTTCTTCAAAGGTAGCTCAAGCAAAGAAAAGGGTAAGGACAAAGAAAAGAAAAAAGAAACTCCTATTTGTTATGAGTGTAACAAACCCGGGCATTATAAGATAGATTGCCCAGAATTGAAATGGATGGCAAGAAAACTGAAAAAGAAGAACTTCATGGCTGAATGGAGTGAAAGTGAGGAGTCAAGTTCAGAAGAGAAAGATCATCAAGAGACGGCCCAAATGTGTCATATGGCCAATGACGATGAGGTAGATTCTGAACTTGAATGTGATTTTACTGTTGATGAATTATATGATGCATTTTTAGAACTAATGGAAGAACATAAAAAACTAATCAATAAAAAAAAGTTCTAAAAGAAGAAAATCAATCTCTTATCAAAGATAAGTTAAAACTATCTCATAACTATGAAACATTAAGTAGGAAACTCACAAATGAAACCAAGAATCTAATTGCTGAAAATGTCAAGTTAAAAGAAGATGCTGAAAAATATAAATTCTTAGTAGATAAGTTTACACTTAATTCAACCAAATTAAATATGATTCTTGATAGTCAAAAAGCTGTATATGATAAGGCTGGATTAGGTTATAAAACAAATAGAAAACAAAAATACTTAAAGAACATTTTTGTTAAAGCTAAAAATGAAAATATTACTTGTCATTGCTGCAATAAATCAGGACATAAAGCATATGAATGTAACTATAGAAAGTCCAGTCAAAACAAATTGAGTAATAATCATAAGATTAAATTCAAGAAAGTTTGGGTTCCAAAAGGAACATCAAGTACTAACCTTAAAGGACCCAACATAGTTTGGGTACCTAAAGCTCTTTCTTGATCTTGATTACAGGGGTGTCTTGCAGCTAATAAAGTGGAAAAACGATAGTATCTAGATAGCGGCTGTTCAAAACACATGACCGGTGACGTAGACCAATTTGTCACCTTGGAATCTAAGAAGGGTGGAGTAGTAACCTATGGAGACAATGGTAAAGGGTATATCTTTGGAAAGGATAAAATTTTCATTACTCCATCTATTTTTATAGAAAATGTCTTATTAGTTAAGGGTTTGAAACATAACCTGCTTAGCATAAGTCAATTTTGTGATAAAGGGTTTAAAGTCACATTTGAAGCATCAGTATGCATAATCACAAATCCTAAAGATAATAGCATTGTACTTGTAGGACAAAGGCAAAGAAATATTTACTTGGTAGATCTTCATGATTTAGGCAAGAAAAATGGATTGTGCTTAATTACTAATGAAGAAAAGAAAAATGAAACAAGTTGGCTTTGGCATCGTAGACTAGGACATGCTAGTATGGAATTAATATCAAAACTAGTCAATAAGGAATTAATAAAAGATGTGCCAAAATTGATTTTTGAAAAGGACAAAATCTGTGGACCATGCTCATTAGGAAAACAAACTAAATCATCATTCAAATCGAAAAATATAGTATCAACAACTAGGCCTTTTGAACTCATACACATGGATCTATTTGGACCCACTAGAACTGCGAGTCTAGGAGGGAAGAAGTATGGACTAGTTATTGTAGATGATCTTTCAAGATATACATGGGTTTCATTTTTGGCACGTAAGAATGAAGCATTTTCAAAATTCTTGAAACTTTATAATAATATCATAAATGAAAAGAAGCTCACCTTAGTAGCAATTCGAAGTGATCATGGTACTGAATTTGAAAATCAACACTTTAAAGAATTTTGTAATAAAAATGGTATCTCACATCAATTTTCAGCACCTAGAACGCCTCAACAAAATGGGGTTGTTGAAAGGAAAAACAGGACATTGGCAGAAATGGCACGGACGATGTTGTGCGAGTCAAATCTTCCAAAGTACTTTTGGGCTGAAGCTATAAGCACTGCTTGCCATATTCTAAATCGGGTTTTAATACGACCAATAACCAAGAAAACTCCTTATGAACTTTGGAAGAATAAGAAACCAACTGCTAAATATCTTAGAGTATTTGGATATAGATGTTTCATTTTAAACAATGGCAAGGAGGATCTAAGTAAATTTGATGCCAAGTCAGATGAAGGTATCTTCTTAGGATACTCCACATCTAGCAGGGCATACAGAGTATTCAATAAAAGAACTCTTGTAGTTGAAGAGTCAGTTAATATCATATTTGATGAGTCTGATAGTGAGTCTGCTAGAAAAGAAAATATTCTTGATGATGATACAGGAATTATTAACTTTGAAAAGTTGAATATTGATGACGTGCCAATTCAAGATAAGAGAGATGATTGCGTGCCACCACAATCTCAAAACTTGCCAAAGGAATGGAGGTATGCATATGGACACCCTAAAGACTTAATCATTGGTGATCCGTCTCAAGGGGTGAGAACTCGATCCTCTCTTAGAAATGTAAATGATTATCTTGCTTTTGTTTCACAGTTAGAACCTAAGACTTATGAAGAAGCTGAAAAAGATACCAATTGGATAAATGCCATGCAAGAAGAATTAAATCAATTCAAAAGAAGTAATGTATGGACATTAACTGAAAGACCAAAGCATAACTATGTAATTGGAACAAAATGGATCTTTAGAAATAAATTAGATGAAAATGGGTTAGTTATAAGAAATAAAGCTAGACTTGTAGCTAAGGGATACAATCAAGAAGAAGGGATAGATTTTGATGAAACATTTGCTCCTGTAGCAAGATTAGAGGCTATTAGATTACTTCTAGCTTTTGCATGTTTCATGGATTTCAAATTATATCGAATGGATGTAAAAAGTATATTCTTAAATGGTTTTATAGAGGAAGAAGTATATGTAGAGCAACCTCTTAGTTTTGAGAATCATGAATTGTCAAATCATGTGTTTAGATTACATAAGGCATTATATGGATTGAAGCAAGCACCTAGGGCTTGGTATGATCGATTAAGCAAATTTCTGCTTAATAATGACTTTAGTAGAGAAAATGTAGATAAAACACTATTTCTCAAAAGAAAGGACGAAAATCTATTAGTGGTACAAATATATGTAGATGACATAATCTTTGGTGCCACAAATAATACTCTTTGCAAAGAATTTGCTGATTTAATGCATGGAGAATTCAAAATAAGTTTGATGGGAGAACTAAGTTTCTTTCTAGGATTACAAATCAAACAAACTAAAGAAGGTATTTTCATTCATCAAACTAAGTATACAAAGGAAATACTAAAGAAGTTTGGGAATAAAAATCATAAGGGAGTAGGCACTCCAATGAATCCTACTGGTAAGCTAGACAAAGATGAAAAAGGAAAGAGTATTGATATTAAGTTTTATAGAGGACTAATTGGATCCTTGCTCTACCTTACTGCTAGTAGACCAGACATCGTATTTAGTGTAGGAATATGTGCTAGATACCAATCAGATCCTAAGGAGTCACATTTAAGTGCTGTTAAAAGAATCCTTAGATATTTAAGAGGAACTACGAACATAGGATTATGGTACTCAAGAGATTCCTGTCTAGATTTGCTTGCATACTCAGATGCTGATTTTGCTGGATGCAAATTAGATAGGAAGAGCACTAGTGGAACATGTCAATTCTTAGGAAACAACTTAGTATCATGGTTTAGCAAAAAGCAGAATTCAGTGGCATTGTCAACAGCTGAAGCTGAATATATAGCTGCTGGCAGTTGTTGTGCTCAAGTACTATGGCTTAAGCAACAACTAGAGGACTATGGAGTTAAGCTAGATAATATTCCTATTAAGTGTGATAATACTAGTGCCATCAACCTTACTAAAAATCCAGTTCAGCATTTTAAAGCCAAACACATAGAAATAAGATATCATTTTATTAGGGATCATGTGCAAAATGAAAACATATGTATTGAGCATATATGCACTGAAAAACAATTAGCCGACATATTCACAAAATCCTTGAGTGAAGATAGATTCTGCATGCTAAGGAGGGAATTAGGCATATGCGATCCTTTCTATTGAAGAGATATAAAAGGGAGCAAGCAGTCTCATGATACATTCCTCCCATTTCTAAAAACCCATGAAACATGAGTCAAAATTGTCATATATAGATTCCTTACTCATGTATCATTGTCTCGGATAGAATTTGTAAGGATTGGAAGCAAGGAAATTTTTAGAAGCAAAAAGGAAGAGAAAGGAAAAAATTCTGAACTTGGGTCGACCCAACCCAGAATAGGGTCGACCCAACGTTGAGTCGACCCAAGAAAATTCTTGAGTCGACCCAACATCGGGACCCCACTGTTAAAAGGGAGACCCGTGAGCTTTTTTAGGGCATTGTTTGCCCTTGTCCTCTTCTGAAAACTCTATTCCCCACTCTCCAAACTCCTCCAATCAACTCCAAACGCTAGATTACTTCAAGATCTTGAACAAATGGGACCCAAAAGAGCCGTAGCCAAGAGATCCGAGAGAGTCTCATGGATCCAACGTGAGGAAAGATTTCGTATCTAAGGTTCTCCGGGCCGCCTCTTTATATAAGGGAGCTGGACTTATCATTACCTGGGTCAGTCTGATGTGTTTCGGTGCCAGGAAACGACTAGTAGTATGGCCTCAACGTGGGCGGCGTATAGTACTGACTACACGTCGGATACAGAGCTGTTGCAATCGACAATTGCTGTCACAATGGCCGATAGATAGGATTGCTAGTCCTGGTTGGCACGAGTCGATTGGTTCATCATTTGTAGGCAAGGCTGTTCACCTCGGTCGGTTAGCTCCTTGGATGGGGCTGAAGTCGTCTGAGGTCGGCTTATTCCGACGTTGCAGTGAGGCCGGTCTGGTTCGAGGTCAAGTGTCCAATATTTTTCTCATCAAGAGCCATGTAACACCTCCATATAATTCTAAAATCACTTTTCCACAATAGAAATTGCTAATAGTAAAATTCCCAAAAATAACATATTAGCTTCACAACTTCATCAAATAAAAGAATAACTGATAAGAAAAATTAACGACAAAATCTTTAGCCAAAGGACCTAATAATAGTAAAGAGCACACAAGCAAATTAAGCTCATAGCATGTACTTTGGAGAGAACTACGTTTTTCAGAAAAACCATAACCATAAACAAAATTCCAATTTCGTTCATCATATGATTTGATGTTTACCTGGAATAAATGGAAATTTTGGTGTAAAAAATGGCCATGTCGTTCCTGTCTGAATTTTCCAGTCAAGAGGATTTATGCTTGCGGCTTCCACTTTTAACAGGACCTCATCCTTCTTTGGTGAAGGGACTGGAATCTCAACATGCTGCAGGAAGCATAGTTTTTAGTCATGGTCAACTGTTACAAAAAATTGCTAGACGTGCTTCTTCAGTCTATGAATTATCAATAGACAACTATCTTTATTCTTGATCATTCTGTTTAAGTTCACATATCTATTGCCAATACATTGTAAGGAAAGAAATCTACTATGATTAGGTAACTTAACCCCCCAAAGAGAGTATGAAGCAGCCACTGTTTTGCAGAGAACATTTCACTGATGGCTTTGAGTCAATAGTGAAATACATAGATTGCATATTACAGTTAATTTGCCACATATTTAAAACTAGTTAATAGCCTCTTGATACTGCTGGATGTATTCACGCTCGTTTGACGTGAACTACCGTTTTACCAAAAAAAAAAAACTAATTAATAACCATGGAGATGGAGGAGGAGGAGACATTATCTTTTATTCATTTCTTTCAAAAAAAATGTAAATGACATTAAAACTGATATTCTTACTGCAAAATCAAAAACCAGATTGCTGATATAACTTTTTACAAGGTTGTGAAAAAAATTAAACAAAAGTTGTCATGATGATGTATTTCATTCATACTACATTAAAGGCAAGCAAAGGCCAGACAGGTGCAAGCTTATTTAGGTACATTTATTAATTATTATAGTAGAAATGCTTTGATTCAGATCTTTCTGAAAAGAAATGATTTTCTTCCACCTCTGATTGTTTTTTCAGGAAGATAAGTTAGACTTCCTTAAATATCATCCTTCAAGATATGACCAAGTTACACATATATTTGGCATTCTTTTCATAATACTATTTGATATCGCAATCCGAAATCCTGCAGCAAGGTAATCAACGCTCCAACAAATGTCAGCTTGACCGTTCTTACAGATTTTCAGCCTCAAAACAGTACTTATTCGTTCAAACCTATGAAATTTAGACCCAATTTCTGTAGGCTTCCTCTTCCATAGCTTCTTTTATACATATATAATAACCAGAAATTATGTGAAATTCATAGAATATGTATGAAAGCTGTACAAACTATTGAACCAAACTGTGAGAGTAATCTTCCCATGTTGTTTCAAAATTCCCAAGAATACTTCAGTTCTATGAACCTAACAGATGCCAATCAGTTAATGTTATAACTTTACAAGGACCATAAAATGTCTAAGTCCTAAATTTTGTTGAAGTATGTACTAATCATCTTTTCTCAGATAATTTTCAAAACTTGAACAAACTATGAAGAGAAAAGAGCTGTACCTACTGACGTGATACGAGAAAGAAATTGGAACTCAGGGCAAACTTTTATGGGATATACGTATCGGTAAAGTTATATAACATACAAAGTTAATTTCTAAACATAAAGAAAAATATCAGCTCTGTTGATTATATTGTATTCGTTACCATCAATTTATGTTTATATAGAATATTTTAGAAGTTCATTTCCTCAGCCTTTATGTTTATATTACTTAAGGTTCACATTTTTTTTTTTTTGCTAATCCAAGGTTCACATTTTGAATTTCCAAGAGTATGGCATGATGACATGCTCTCAGTCAGGATATGTCGACTTGTCCTCTTTTTTTTTTTTGCTAAAAGATAGGAGAAGGGGGGAGAAGGGACAAGCCCACCCCCGCGTAGCAGCCCCCACTGGGCCCCCCACCCCGCCAGGAGAATGTTCGATGCGGGCAAACCGGGTCGTGTGTTGGGCACGCCGACCTATTTTACTTATACCCTCCCCATCCATGAGCCGGCTCGGTTATCCGACCCGACCCTTCGTGTGAGTACGTCACACCTGGCACCACCCAGGCTACCAGCCGACCAGTAGCACTTCCAGACCCCATGTTCAGGCGTGGAGCATTCGGTCCCCAAATTTAATCGACGCCCGCACGTTTCGAACCTGGAACCACTTAGTTGGAAGTAAACGCCCCGTTCCAACTGGGCTACCACCTTGGTGGCATGTCGACTTGTCCTTATGTAAGCAAGGGTTTGAAATATTAATAGTCTAGTACCAATAGCCATACGAGTTGGGGAAAAGAAGTACCAGTACGTACTGTACCCAACTAACAAACCACTTCCCCACTACCATGTGTTAGAATTGTTTGGTATGATATGGTACCAAGGGGCATACCACATACCACTTTCCCACTAGCTCTATTTGGGAGCCGTTGGCAGTAGAGCTTTTAGAATTATAGCTTTTATAAAAAGTTGTTTCCTATTTAATAAATACATTTCTAAAGTATTATAGAACTTTAATATGTGTTGGATTAACAAACTGAAAAAATACTTTTGGTATGATAAAATGGCCATAGAGGATATTACATGCTATTATACAACAGAGCATAATAAAATATAATATATTAATACATAAATATATGATATAGTATAATATTAATGTCATTTAATATAATATTATTATAATATAGTAATATAATATTATATACTATAGCATAATATTTTAATATAATATTAAATTATTTAACATAACATATTAATCCATTATGATATAATGTAATATAATATAATATTTATAGTATAATACAATAATAAAGCTATAAAATATTATAATTAGTAGCATAAATTAATTTTCCATCCTCTCGATGATTGCGGGATAATATAACATAATACTAAATTATTTAACATAAAATAGTAATATATTATGATATAATCTAATATAATATAATATTTATAGTATAATATAATAATAAAGGTATAAAATATTATATTTTCAAACTTATAAAGGGACATTTTGTGTAATTATTTTATTTTATTATGGATATGTTGGTCCAAAAAGAAAAAATATTATAACTCAAAATAGCTTTCCGGCGATTCCTAAAAGTGCTTTTTTCGGAGAACCTCCATTTTAGAGCTTCTCCCAAAAAGCTATTTTAGCATTCTGTAAAAACTAAAACAGTTTTTCGAAAATTTTACTAAACACCCCTATTTTATCTAAAAGTACTTTTGGAAGGCCAGAAAGTACTTTTTGGCTCTTCCAAAGCTCCCCAAATAAGGCCTTAGTACGGTATGCTTTATTAAAAGTTTTTTTTTATTTTCAAAATAACACTCTTCATTTTTATCGGTTAGAAATAGTTTTGTTTGGAAATTTTGACCGATTATTTATTTTTTATAAAGAGACATTCGGTCTCCTCTTCTTACTCATTAGGCGATTTGAAATTTTGACCGGCTGCATTTTTTGAATGAAGAGTCATATTTTTTTTACTTCTATACAATGCCATGCACTCCGGCATATACCAATAACTCTTCTCTTCATTCTTATAATAAATCTCTTATATCTTATAAGTTATAACCATACTCTCTCTCTTACACACCCAAAATTAGCAAGTGTATGGGTATTAGTGTGCTATACTTGAGGTGCAGCCTAAAGTATAGGAAGTATGGGCATTGTATCTAGGGGACAATATTTCCACAAAACCACCTATATAGTGGAGAAATAATTATCTTTAAGAAAATACCTTATGTGGTATGTGCAGCCCAAATTATTTTCTAATTTGGAGGTCCTCCTTTGGATTGATGCATGAAGTTCTCTAGCAGTTTAAAGATAATAATCTTCCTCTGCAATGACTTCCTTGTGATGATCAAAGTTCCTATACATGTAATCGAAGTTCTGGATCGATTTGATTGGCATAATTCCTAAAGATGGCTTCTCAAAATTCATTTCTCCCGTATCATGTAAAAGGTGGCATGTGTACTTCAAACACCATGTCCAGAAAGTTATCTAGGGGATGACTACATCTATAGAGACATGATTTTGGGTGCAATGTCCAACAAACATTTTGACATTTATTGGCACCATCACACCACATTAGTATGGTGGAATGCACTTCAAGCAAATACTTAACTAAAGATGCAAGAAATATATCATATTTTATTAACAACTATATCGAGTTTAACATGGTTGATAAGAAGCCTATTATGGAGCAAGTTCAAGAAATGATTCATATGGCATGAACCATTGCAGCAATTAGAGAACCAATGACCGAAAATTTTCAAGATTCCGCCATCATTGGCAAGTTGCCTCCATCTTGGAAAGACCACCAAAAAATGTTGAAGCATAAGCGTCATCTTCAAACTTTGGAGGAATTACTTCAACATATTCAAATAGAAGAAGAGGCATGTGTGGAAGAAATGCAAAATTACGTCAATCATTCTAATTTTGGCACTAATAATGTGTAGATACATCTTATCCTAATAGTTCTAAGATGGCTCACAAGTTTAAGAAAAGGGCTCAACCAAAAAAGGATCAATTTTTCAAGAGAGATAATAATTTTAAAACAAAAGGGGGGTCCTTGTTTTGTTTGTGGAAAGATTGGTCATTTGGCTAAAGAGTGCCAACATCGCAAAGGCCAACAAAATTCACATGAAGCAAATAATATAGAAGAAGATCAACTTATAGCAATGATTTCCAAATCCTTCATGGTTAATTAGATGATAAATGATAGGTTGATTTTGGGTCAACATGTCATGTGTCTCCTCATAGGAGTATGTTCAAATCCTACAAAGCCATTGAAGATGATAATAAGCTTTACATGGGAAACTCAACTACAAGATCTTGGCTAGGGAATAATGGATATTCAACTTTCATCGAGGACTCTCACTCTAAAAAATATGCATCAAGTTCTTCGGATTCGAAAGAGCACTATTTCTGTATTGTTGTTAAGTCATCATGGTTTTCATGTTGTTATTGAATGCAATAAAATGTTCCTATCTAAAAATTGACAATTTATTGGAAAGTATATGCAAAGGATAAGAAGTTTCTGATGAGTACTATCCATAATAATGATATCAGTTCTTCTTATGTGTGTGATTTGCATGATATCTGGTATTATAGATTAGGCCATGTTAATAAGAAGACATTAAATAAAATGGGATCAACATAATTGATACCTAAAACTTGTACTATTACTTCTCATTTTAAATGTGAATGTTGTGCACAAGCCAAATTAACTATTATCATTTAAATCTGTAACTAGACTTTCTAGTATTTTTTAGTTGGTACATACTGACATTTATGATAATAAAAACAAGAGAAAGTAAAAGATATTTTATAACTTTTATTGGTGATTTCTCAAAGTTTTCTTATGTACACTTGATAAGAACTAAAAATGAAGCTTTAGAAAAATTCAAAATTTATGGGACTGAAGTGGAAATCCATCTAGGAACAACTATTAAAATACTTGGAAGTGATAGAAGAGGAGAATACTCATCAATTAAATTTGAAAAATTTTGTGAAGAGAATGGAATAATACATCAAACCTGTGCTCCTTACACACCCCAGCAAAATGGTAGTGATATCTTAATTAACTCTAATTTACCACCTAATTTGTGGGGAGAAGCATTATTGACCGCTAATCATATTTATAATAAAATATGACATAAAGGCTCTGATAAAACACCCTATTAATTATGGAATAATAGAAAACCCAATTTAAATTACTATAGAGTATGGGAGTGTCTTGCTTATGTTTTAGATCCTTCAAAAAAGAGAAATAAAATTGATGCTAAGGGTATAAAATCTATATTCAGTGGTTATGCTGAAAATAGTAAAGCTTACAGATTTTTAAATCTTAAGACAAATATTATAATTGAATCTACTACTGCAGAATTTTTTGAACATTTAACAATTAAAGATGCTAAGTTATTTTATATTTAGAAGGATTAGATAAGGATATACAAGAAAATATTGGTGGTAATCTTTCACAAGATGGAGTACGAGAACAAAACTTGAATGACTCTAGTGAACATAGAATGGATAGTGGAATTTTAGAAGAACCAAAACTTAGAAAAAGTAAAGGGAAAAGAATTGAAAAGTTTTAGGTCATGATATGTTCACCTTTAACATAGAAGATCCTAAAAATTGTAAAGAAGCTATGTCTCTTCCTGTGCCAATAAATGGAAAGAGGTGGTGGATGATGATTAAATCCATTAAAGATAAGAATACTTAGACTTCAACAGACTTACCACCTAATACTAAAAGCTTAGGAAGTAAATGGGTGTTGAAGAAAAATTGAAAACAGATGGAAGTATAGACAAATATAAAGCAAGATTATTAGTTAAAGGTTTCAAACAAAGGGAGAGAGTTGACTATTTTGAAACTTTTTCTTCGATTACTATGTTAACATCTATAAAAATAATGTTAGCAATAGCTTCTATATATAATCTAGAAATACATTAAATGGATGTAAAAATGGCTTTTCTAAATGGAGATTTAGAAGAAGAAATATATATATATATATATATATATATATATATATATATATCAACCTATATAATGGTTATGTTGGAAAAAGAACAAGAACAATTAGGATGAAAATTTAATAAATCTTTATATGGTCTTAAACAAGCTTCGAGACAATAGAATAAAAAGTTGAAGGATGAATTTAAGAAGTTTGGTTTTAAGAGTAATAAGGTAGAGGATTGTGTATTTACAAAAATTACTCAAAATTCTGGAGTAGTGATAACCTTTTATGTTGAGGATTTATTGATATTTGCTTAAAACATCGAATCTATTAATGAAACAAAAGAATATATTTCTCAAGTATTTGAAGTTAAAAGATTTAGGACTTACTGTTGTAATTTTAGGTACTAAAGTAATTCGACGTATAGTAAAATAATTTTATATCAAATACATTATATGGGGAAAATCTTGAGAAAATTTAATCATTTTGATTGTAAGCCTAGTAATTCTCCTTTAGATCTTCATCATACTTTAGTACAACATAAGGTGAACCAGTGGCAGAATCCAAATATGCTAAAATTAGTGGAAGTTTGATGTATCTAATGAATTGTACTAGACTAGATATTGCATTTGCAGTTGGTAAATTAAGTATATTTTTTTAACAAAAATAACAAAAAAGCTAAGATTGCCTCAACCCATTTATGAACATGTATGGCATAATGGGCAGTATCTAAGATCATTTGTTGATCTTGTGGTAAGCCGAGGAGACAAACCACATGAAGTTGTTGGGCTGTGGGGGCTTAGAGGTGTAGAGCAACAAAGGTCGGAGGAGAAAGCAGCTGCCTATGGTATTAATGAACTCAAAAGATAATTTATTTTAGAAATTAAAGATGTAAAGTTCAAGGATAAGGAGTATTGCAAGTATGTGTATCAACGAGTTGATACCGATTATGAGAACCTATGATCAAACCATCAATAGCTAAGATGGGAATATGATGTATTAATGAATAGATATAGAAATCAAATGAATGAGAGTACTCTGTTATAGCGAGAAGTAGAAAAATATAAAAAGATGTTTTGTCCAAATATTGAGTCCCCGGTTGGAGAAAATTCTATATAGAATGAAAGAAAAAGTGCACCAGATGAAGATATAATTTATTTTTTTATAACATACATAGTTATTTCACATGTATTACCTTAGTTATTTGTTTTCATTTGTATGGAGATGCATTTACCAAATGATTCAGCAGTATGGTAAATTTTGAATTATGCTGTTGAGAACTCTTATAAGTTACTTAAATATCCAAAATAAAGGTCAATAGAAAAATCTATTCAAGTTTTGAAGAATGTTCAAAACTATGACATAACTCAAGGGTTTGGCACATGAACATATATCTTTAGAAGATATTACACAAGCTAGAATATTCAAGATAATATTTGGGATAGCAACTTATGGGATAGTCCAAAATAAGGTTAGATCTCTTGATTTTGGAAAGATAATTGAAAAAGGAAGTAAGTGATTAGTGGTTGTGATTGTGTATCGATTATGGAATAGATTCAGCAAATCCAAGTATTGTGATATCATCAACTTAGAATTTACAAGATTAAAGGAAACATAGTATGTTTTGATTATCTTTGATCTTCAAAATATAAATTTCGAGCACAAAATTCAGGGTGAGGATGCAAGGCTCAAGCCACTGTTAGAATAATTTTAAAATATGGGCTTACACTGATTGCGTATTTTTGTTTTATAAAACGGGTTAGACGTATGGCTCAGAATGGTACTATGGTTAAGCCCAATATGATGTGTGATTATTTTGTTTTATGGGCTTTGGTGCACCTTGGATGTATAGGATTGAGTCATATTTATTGTGGTAATTTTGGTATGTAGGCCAGAAGACCCAATTAGGGTTTTGGAGCCTTTAATGGAAAGATTCCTTTATGTTTTTTATATAAAGGCTAGGTCCCCCTCTCCTCTCCATATGGTTGATAGCTTGCCCCATTGACGGCTATCTTTTGTGAGGAGCAAGGAAGGAAAGATCTAGCCGCTATTATTCCAGATGATTGAAGAATCGTATTCAATATGTCTTCTACAGGTATATCTCTCAAAATTGAATACACTATTGTTGTGATTCTGAATCTTAGCATGTTATAATATATGATCAACAATTGGTATCAGGGCCTCCATGCTAGGATTAGAATCCTTCATATACAATTATTATTTTATCTGAATTTATGGATTAATTTTATGCATTGGTGAATAGATCTTCTGCATAAATCAATCTCCCATTGATAATCAAATATCTGATTTGATTTTATTTTAGATTTGCATGAAATATGATTGTATATGACTTTCGAATTAAAAAAAAAAAACTGTGTTTTTCCTTCTCCCGCAGACCTCCTTTATCTTCTTTCCGTTTTGCAAATCCTTTGCCTGTTTTACAAATCCTCTGTTCATGGGAAGGAAGAAGAAGATGAAGGATGGCATAGGATCTTCGTCGCTGCCGGCCGGCGCCTCTGCGCCGTGCGAGGCGGCGGAAGGAAGCCGAGGTGGCTCCCGCGTTTCCGCCACGGGAGAACGCCCGACCCCACGAGCCCGGCCACCCCACGGCCGAGCTCGACGACTCCATGGGCCGGCCACGCGCCTCGTGGCATCGCGGCGACCTGGAGATGGGGGTCGCCGGCCATGAGTGGTGGCCGGCATGGTGGCTACCATGGAAGGCAGCCACAAGTTGCTTTTTTTTTTTAAAAAAAAAAAGGATTTCACTGTTCATCTTTTTTCTTTTCCTTCCCGTAAGCTTCATCTTCCAACCGCATGAGTCATCTTCTTCCTCACAACTTCTTTCTCGTTTTCTACTTCCAATATTTTTCCTTTCAAATCGATCTTGCCATAAATCATCAATTGATCTCTTGGTTGATTTTCATTCACGGTGGATGAGAAAACGTAGAGGAAGAACTGCAAGCCCAAAAGTGGGGCTTCCCGCCGCCGGCCACGCCCTCAACCCATGCGACGGTGACGGGAGCAGCCCCACGCGGCTCGCACGCCACCACCGCGGGTGGAAATCACCGCCTAAAGGAGCGGGATCTCGCCTCCTTCACAGGCGGAGTCGCCGCTGCAGGGCCTTCGCGGCCCCCCCAAGGGCGGCCGCACGCCGTGGGGCGTCGCGGCAGCCCGGGGAGCATTGCCGGCCACTCGCAGTGGCCGGCATGGGTGGTGGCCATGGGGCAGCGATGGGTAACAGCCACGGACTGCTTCCCAAAAAAAACAAAAAAAAGAAAAAAGAACAGTGGCGGCGCTAGGAAGAAGAAGGAAAATAGGGAGGAATAATTTAGGGTTTTTGGCCTACTAAGCCCAATTTGGATAGGTCCATAATTGCAAGTTGGGCCCTTTTATTTAGTCATCCCATGTTTATTTTATTTGCATTGCATCCTAATGGACCAGAATGGATTTTGAACCTAGGGCTAAGAGTTAGTAACACATTTTATTGTTATTTAAATATTGAATAATCCGAATCAAGGCCCTCATGCATATTAATTATTGAGGTGTTAAATTAATAAATTATTAAATTTGGACATTTCTTGCTGCCATATATGCCTTTTGTAATTAACATCTTTGTTTAATCAATCACATGTGTTTTTGATTATATTTGTAGTATGTTTGATGATTATGTTTTTGTCACATAAACCATTATTTTTGTGATTGAAATTTGTTGGGCATAAAGACAATCCTTATTTTTTCATTAAGAGAATATTTTGAAATTGAAGTGGGTGGTAGCCACCAAAGTGGCACACTTACTGATATTTATCTGATTTTCTCAAAAAAAAAGATAGCATTGCATTTTGCCGGATCATTGAATGCAATATCTTACCCGAAGGTGTTATTGTATATGGTGATTTGGAAAAATGACATGAAGTGATTAATGGGATTGTATTAGCCTAGAATCATTCTTCTGCCCAAAGGTGATGGTGTTTCGAAAGCTGATGTGATTTTGTTAATTGGCTTCATGATATGTCTTAAGAGTACCTTATAGCGTGTTGTATTGTTAGCCCAAAGGCGACTCTACAATGATGCACTGACGCTCTTACCGTAATTAGACTTATATATTTTTCAAGTTGATTACGGACTATCTAATTAATAGCCCAAGTTGATTAGATAGATATGCTATCATCCATTGATTGCATGCATCATATTTGGATGATATTAAATAAAATATGTTGTTTTCACAATTTTGAATGTCTCTTCCCTTTCAAGCCAATTGTCTGCCATTGAAACCTTGACTGGAAATAATTATGTGAGATGGAAACAAGATATAGAAATAGCACTGGGTCTCTTGGGTTTAGATTTTGCTTTAGTGGAGTAGCCTTCAAAACCAATAGATAAAAGCACTATCGAATACAAGGCTGAGTATGTCAAATGGGAAAGAGCTAACAGGCTATGTTTGAAGATTATCAAGCATTCCATATCTAATTCCATTATGGGTGCTATATCGGACCACGACAATGCTAAGAATTTTTTGGATGCTATAGGACATCGATTTGTTGAGTCCGATAAGGCTGAAACTGGCGACCATAATGGATAAATTTAAAAATATGAAATATGATGGTGCTTGTAGAATTAGGAGATGCACGTAAGTTCTAAATTGGAAGCCCTAAAAGTTTCCATTACAGAGCCTTTTCTTGTCTATCATGCTCTTAATATGAAATTAATTAAATAAACATTGACCTTGGGCTGTCTCATTACTATTGGTTTGTCTGTCACTGGTTTTAAGTGTGACACTACTATTTTGTCCGTCATAGGCTCTAAGTGTGACACTTTTGTTTTGTCTATCACAGGCTTTAAGTATGATATTATTGGTTTGCCCCATCACGGGCTAGAAATGTGATCGAGATTTCGCCCAAAGTCAGAAAGATAATTGATTCGAATCAAGTTGCAGAAAAAGCATGCATGGAATAGTTCTTTCCATTAAAAACCTGAAACAAGGTCTTTCAATTGGCCATGGTCCAGCAAAGTTTCCAAAATTCCTCTCACTATCATGACGATGAGACGAAATTTAATATGTATTGAAACTTGATTAGTCTAGATTTTCTTTTAAATTTTATAATGGAATGATTGAATTATTTTATAATTCTCGTATGGTTGGAAATGGCGTTTTATGTGATGGTTTGTATAGATTGAATTTGGCTCCAGTTGATGAAGTTTCTTGTGTTACTAAAGTTGGAAATAAAAGGGCTTTAATTCATAAATCATCCTCTATGTTGTGGCATAAGTGTTTCGGGCACATTTTAAGGGAGCGAATGGAGAGATTGATAAAAGCTAAGATTCTGCCCTATCTGAATTTTTTTTTGGATTTTGATACTTGAATAGGCTGCATAAAAAAAAAGCTGACTAAAACTACAAGGAAGGGATCCACTAGGAGCGATTATTTTTTGGATCTTATTCACGCCGATATTAGTGGACCGTTTCCTTCTACTATATGTGGGAACAAGTACTTCATAACCTTCATTGATGATTTCTCGCATTATGGTTATGTTTACTTGATTAGTGATAAATCTCTCGCTCTTGAGAAATTCAAGATATTTAAAATGGAAATAGAAAAGCAATGTGGGAAGAGTATTAAAATTGTGAAATCTACCGTTGTGGTGAATACTATGGTAAGTATGACGAGTCCGGTCAGAACATGGGTGATTTTGCGAGATTTTTACAAGAATGTGGGATAGTTCCTCAATACACAATACCATGAACACCTGAGCAAAATAGTGTTTTCTGAAAGGCATAATCAGACTCTGAAGGATAAGGTTAGGAGTATGATTAGTAGAACAAATTTGCCAAAATTCTTGTAGGGTGAAGCATTGAAATCTGATATGTACATTCTGAACAAGGTTCCTAGTAAAGATGTTGAGAAAACTCATTTTAAATTGTGGACAAGTCATAAATCCAGTTTAGCCCATTTTAGAGTTTAGGGTTGCTCAGTTGAGGTTAGGATTTATAATCCTACTGAAAAGAAATTAGACCCCAAATCTACACCAGAATTTTATTTAATGAAGCATTAATAAGACCTGACTCAGATAAATGGCTGAATGTCATGAAAGATGAAATGCTTTCTATAAAAAGAAATCGAGTTTGGAAACTTGTTGAACTTCCACCACATATTAAGGCCATAGGTTGCAAATGGGTTTACAAATCCAAGTTAGACTCAAAAGGGGATGTTGAATGACAAAAGGCTAGACTGGTTGCCAAAGGGTTCACTCAGCGAGAGGGCATTGACTATAGTGAGACTTTTTCACCAGTTTCATCCAAAAATTTCTTTAGAATTATCATGGCACTTGTAGCACACTATAATTTAGAGCTTCCTCAAATGGATGTTAAGACAGTATTTTTAAATGAAGATCTCTGTGAAAAAGTTTACATGAGGCAACCTGAAGATTTTGTTGTAGAGAAAAAGAAAAAAAATTGGTGTGTAAGTTGAACAAATCCATATATGGACTCAAGCAAGCATCTCGACAATGGTATTTGAAATTTGATAAAGTTGTGACTTCTCTTGGTTTTGTTGAAAATACAGTGGACCAATGCATATATCTCAAGATCAGTGGGAAAAAATTCATTTTTCTTGTTTTGTATGTGGATGATATTTTACTTGCCAGTAGTAACTTAGGGTTACTTCATGAGACAAAGAAAATATCATCTGCTAATTTTGAAATGAAAGATCTTGGGGAAGCTTCTTTCGTACTGAAAATTGAGATACAGCGTGATAGAGACCGTGGCTTGTTGGAATTTTCACAGAAGACATACATATGACGCACACTAGAAAGGTTCAATATGCAAAACCGTGCACCCGGTGGTGTACCTATAGTAAAAGGGGATAAGTTTAGCAAAGCCCAATGCCCAAGAAATAAACTTGAAAGAAAATCTTTGAAGAACATGTTAGAAGTATGCCCTAGAAGCCAACATGGCTGACGCATATTTGTAATCTGGGGCACAAATTTGTAATTTGACACTTATTAATAAATAAGATTGGGCATTTTGTTTTTCATTCATGTTTGTATGTGTCCATGAATCGTTCAAGAAATTAATAGATGATGACACATATTCTCAAGTAGTTGAGAATTTGAGGCATGTGTCATTAAGAATTAATTTCTAAATGCTCCTGATCGATGGATCTATCACGAGGGATGGTGATCGATCCGCTGAGATTAGTGCATAGATCACTTAGTCAAATGGACGAGTTTCGAGTTCACGGTGTAGAGACAGTGGAGTGATTATGCGAGTACTTGTTAGAGAACAAGGTACTGAGCATGACCAAAGATAGTAGTCACATGGATGTCTATCCACTCGTCAGTGACTACTTATGCTGCAGTTGTATGACTGGTCCTTTGACCTGCGATGCCTCAGCTATTCACTATGAGGTTGTTGTAGTTTGACAAGTATGTGAACTTGGGCTCTAGCCATTCGGGTACTTGTAGTGCGGATTGGCTACAGTAGGTTCATTTTGGAATAGGGTTGCATCTAGATAGGATCTATCGACTTTGATAGATTAGGAGTGATCTTATGTGATTTATGAGACTGAGTTCGATAAATTTCTGGCCAGTTATTTTGGAAAAAGAGTTTTTCATATCTCGAACTAGAAGTCAGATAAATTTGATATATAACAGATGATGGAGTTTGACGAGATATCCATAACCTCCGTCACGTCGGGATCCATGATAGAGGGACTATATCATACGCTAACTACACCTAAAGGTTCAGATATTACATTCTGCTGGGTTGCCACCACATACTACTAGGTGTCACTAGTGGATTGTGAGACTCGAAGACATTCACTTAGTGATCAGTGAACCCTAAGAGTAGAACTGAAATCGTTTCAGTCCACTGAAAGGAGTTTCAGTGATATTGATATGGAGATCTCAATATGTCTCACTACCAGTCAGAATAGAACCTACGGGATCACACACATAGAGGATTTAATTAGTCAGACTATCATAATTATGATTTGGAGTCATAATAGAAATCAATCATCAATATGATTGGTGATTGAATTAACCCACTAAGTGTTAGTGAGTTAATGGAAGAAGAATTAAGTGAAATTGATTGCAATTGGGCTGATTTAATGAGCCAAATCAAATTGGGTTCGACCCAAATTGATTTGGGTTCATGATTGGGTCAATTTGATTAAATCAAGGATTGTGCGGATTTTAAAGACCACATATTGTCGTAGGATGAATATGACTTAAGTCATGTTCACACTAAGCGGACTTTAAAATCCACATGGCGTCGTAGGATGCATACTTCCAAATCAATTAATTCTCATAATGAGATTAGAAATCCTAATGTGATTAGAAAATTAATCAATTGATTAAGTGGATACATGTCATGCATCTATGAGCACAAGGATTGGACACTTGGCATTAATCCAAGGGTGCGTTATAGTCCCATACTCCTAATAAGATTAGGAGAAGCCCTAAACCCAATCTATAAAAGGGTAGCAAGGGAGACATTATGAATGAATTCTCTCCTCTTCCTCTCCACGCCTCCTCTTCTTCTTCCTCCTTCTCCACGGCAGCAAGGGGTCTTCATCCTCCTCTTCTTCCATGGTAGCAAGGCAAGGAAGATCCATGCTTAAAGCTTCATCTCTCATCTTCCTCCATTGCGAGCAAGATTGAAGAAAAAAGCGTTCTTCTTCAAAGAGATATGCTGCAGATTTTTATCTTCCAATATTATGATAGTCATGAGAGGTCTTTGCGACGAGCTAGCACTCCGGTAAGACCTATTCTCAGATGATTAGATCCTCGTATGGATAACTGTAAAGGCCGGACAATTGTGCGGCTCAAACAGGAACCTAGAATAGATCATCAGGATGTGGTGTTCTACACCTGCAGAATTTTTGAAGAGGAGATCTTCAAATTTATAACTTCTGATTTTTGTTTCAGTTTTATGAATCTTAATCAACCCTCCTCAGATCCTAATATCCCCTTCCTAATGAGTTCAAAGATCTTCTGGATTTGGATCTAGAAAAATTTTTGAATTCTACGATCCGAGGGGCGTTCATATGATGAACGACGTTCCGTTCGAATGTCGCTGCGAACGTCGTATCGAACGGGGCGTACCTCAATAGTGGTATCAAAGCCATGGTTCTAGGGAGCAGGATTAGGACTTATGGATTGATTACCATGTTTTTAATCTGATTATTAAAGAATTATGCTTGCTGGATTTTCTGCGCGCTGAAATTTTAGGTTGCTGAAATTTTCAGCATGCAGATTTTTATTTGCTTTGATCTTGCAAATTGTTTTAGAATTGCAATTAGATTACTGTGGAGTGATTGATTAAAATCCTATTTGATTTTGATGAGCTCAAAGCATTTGAGTATATCTCTTGTTTACTAATGAATTCAATTAAGTGTTTCAGTGAACTTAGTTCATAATATTTTGGATAAGTTAAGAAGTCAGCTTGAACCAAAGTCTGAGACTCGAGTCGACTCCAGAGTATCACGAGTCGACTCCAAGCGTATCAAGTTCACTGGCACGAGCTCGAGTCGACTCCGGATCAGTACGAGTCGACTCCGACTGAGAACAGACAGACGAACAGAAAGCATCAACTCAAAACCTGTCAGCGAGTCGACTCCTGAACTGCGCGAGTCGACTCCGATGTTCACCAAGTCGACTCCAGGGTAGTATGAGTCGACTCCTAGGAGTCACAGGCAGAAAAGTCAGAGAGCAGTTTTCGGGTCTGAGATTCGAGTCGACTCCAGTGGAATGCGAGTCGACTCCGATGGTTGGCAAGTCGACTCCAAAGAAAGTGAGAGTCGACTCTCAGAGGAACACAAGGAAAAAGTCAGAGAACGTTTTTCGGACTCTGAGATTCGAGTCGACTCCCGCATTGCACGAGTCGACTCCGAGACACCGCGACCCCAAAGAAGACAGAAGACCAATTTACTGTCTCTGAGATTCGAGTCGACTCCCAGACAGCTCGAGTCGACTCCAAGGCAGCGCTTCACTAAAAACACAGAAGACTAAGTTTCGGAAACTGAGAGCCGAGTCGACTCCGGAACAGTTCGAGTCGACTCCAAGACTGGACGAGCCAAAAGACAGAAGATCGAGAGTTCGGGCTCTGAGCGCCGAGTCGACTCCCAGGACAGTCGAGTCGACTCGAGTCAGCTCCAGAAGTTGGCGAGTCGACTCCGGGACAAGTCGAGTCGACTCCCAGTCGAAGAGGCTACTTTAATTCAAATCCGGAACAGTTGCCGAGTCGACTCCAGAAAAGCTTGAGTCGACTCCTGCTACAGCCGAGTCGACTCCTGATCGCGCGAGTCGACTCCAACCCACCAACGGACATATTGTCAGGGTGTGCAGAGTGTGCAGAACGGGCAGAAAAAGGTCTCTAACGGCTAGTTTCCGTGGGGGATGGCTTAAATAGCCACAGAAGACTGTAGCAAGGCAGAGAACAACTATTCCACTCAAAGAAATCAAGCATTCAATCTCTGCAACCTGTTCTTCAACGGAAAAGAGGGAAGAGCAACATTAACTCCATCCAACTTCCTCTTCCCAGCATTTAAGGAAGCCTCCTCCTGCATTCAAGTCGATCACACATTCAAGAGGAGACCCGAAGTTCGAGAAGCCCTACTCAACTCCAACTCAAACGTGTTTGAGGGCTTCTAACTTCTCTTCTGTTCATATTGTTCCTTATTTGCTTTTGAGAAGCTTTGTTTTCTGTTTGTCCCTTTTATTTACAACTTGTCTTTGCTTGATTCAATCGGAGGATTGAATAAAGAGTCTTGAGGTTGGTTGGTGAGCCGAGTGTAAAACCAACGTGTGTAAGGGTTCGATTGTGATCCCGCGAAAACAATCGGGGTGGTTCTAGTCGGTGAGCCTGGGAAAACCGACCGAGTTCGTTGTGAGCTCGTAAAACAACAAGTTTGGTTGTGAGCTTGTAAAACAACCGGCTGTAATCCAAGGGGTTATAGTGAATTCCCAAGTGAGACTTGGGGAGTGGACGTAGGAGCAAGGGTTAGCTCCGAACCACTATAAAATCCTTGTGTTTGTGATTGTTTGTCTCTTTCCTTTACTCTCATTTCATTCACAGCACATAGCAATTAATTAATCATCTGGGTAAAGCATTAATTAGTCATCCACAACGTTTTAAATAGCCAAATTCTTTTAAAACCCAATTCACCCCCCCCTCTTGGGTTGTCTATCTGGGCAACAAGTGGTATCAGAGCCTAAACTCTTCTACCCTAAGAGTCAAAGATCAAAATGACAACCCCATTTGGATCTTCCCACATTGAGGGTCAGTCCACCCAAAGACCCCCATTCTTTAATGGATCCGACTACTCATATTGGAAGGCTAGGATGAGAATATTCATCCAAGCCCAAGATTATGAGATGTGGACCATTGTAGTAAATGGGCCATACATCCCATCCATATATGTAGAGGGTGTCACTGTACCCAAACTAGAAAAGGATTGGGATGAGCATGACATGAGAAAGGCACAACTAAATTCTAAAGCTATGAATGTGCTTTACTGTGCCTTAGATAGAAATGAATTCAATAGGGTCTCAACTTGCAATTCTGCAAAAGAGATTTGGGACAGACTTGAAGTGACCCATGAGGGCACGAATCAAATCAAAGAATCCAAAATAAATATTTTGGTTCATAAGTATGAACTATTTAAAATGGATTCTAATGAAACAATCACATGCATGTTCACTAGGTTTACTGACATTGTCAATGGCCTAAAAAGCCTTGGCAAAAATTATACTAACAGTGATCTTGTCAGAAAAATTCTTCGCTGTCTACCAAGGTCATGGGAAGCCAAGGTGACGGCAATCCAAGAAGCTAAGGACTTGAACAAGCTTCCACTTGAAGAGCTCCTTGGATCCCTAATGACCCACGAGCTAATAATGAAGCAGCACAGCGAAGAAGAGTCCTCCCATAAGAAAAAGGTAATAGCTCTTAAATCTACTTCATCTAACAAAGACTTGTCTTGCAGCAGCAGCAGTGAAGAAGAAGAGCTTGAGGGAGATGATGGTGAGGCTCTTCTTGTGCGCAAGTTCAGAAAATTCATCAACCACAGGAAGTCCTATCATCAAAGGAGAGGCTCCTCAAATTCCTACCGCAAGGATAAAGGTAAGAAAAGGGAAAGTGAGGGGATTGGGTGTTATGAGTGCAAGAAACCGGGGCACATTCGAGCTGAGTGTCCCTTACTAAAGAAAGGGAGCAAATACAAGAAGAAGAAAGCTCTCGTCACCACCCTATCGGACTCGAACTCATCATCATCATCATCGGATGATGAACAAGAAGAAAAGGCCAATCTCTGCTTCATGGCCAATGAAAATGAGGTAACGTCCGAATCGCATCTAGATTTTACATTTGATGAACTTTATGATGCATTTAATGAATTAATGATAGAATATAAGGCCATAAATCTTAAGAATAAAGAACTAAAAATAGCTAATCAATCATACCTACATAAATACGATAAATTAGTTAAGGATAAGGAATTAATCACCAAAGAAAATATAGAACTTAAGACAAGCAACCAACTCTTAACTCAAAAGACTAATACCTTAACTAAAGAAAATGAAAGGCTGAATAAAGAAACATTAGAACCTAAAAAACATAAACAAATCTTAAACAAGGATCTCACAAAAGAACTAAATGATCTAAAAGCAGAAAATCAAACACTAACTAAAGAACTTGAAAAATACAAACCTTTGGTTGAAAAATTTACATATAGTTCAGAAAAATTGAATATGATACTTAATAGTCAACGAGCGGTATTCAATAGAGCGGGTTTAGGATATAAACCTAAAAATAAGCAAAAACTTCTTAGTAACTTCTTTGTTAAAGCTGGAGAAAGCAAAACTAAGAAAGTAATCTGCTTTTGTTGTGGAACTATAGGACATAAGGCAAATGTATGTAACTATAGGAAAGGGAAAACTAAAAGAAAAATTAAAAGGGTATGGGTTCCAAAAGGAACCAATATGACTAACCATGAAGGACCCAAGAAAACTTGGGTACCTAAGATTATATGATCCGCTTGTGTAGGAGTGTCTTGCAGCCAAGGTCAACAAAAATTGCTGGTACTTGGATAGTGGCTGCTCAAGGCACATGACGGATGACAAGGATCAATTTTTCACCCTTGAAGCTAAGAAGGGAGGTGCTGTGACTTTTGGAGACAACAACCAAGGTCACATCATTGGTATTGGTAAAGTTCAAATTACCCCTTCTACTTTTATTGATAATGTTAGATATGTTGATGGTCTTAAGCATAACTTATTAAGCATTAGTCAATTATGTGATAAAGGTTATGATGTTATGTTTAAACCATCACTATGCATTATAACAAACCCAAATGACAATAGTTTAGTTTTTAAAGGAATTAGATGTGGAAATGTGTATGTTGTAGACCTTGAAGATCTTGCCAAACATAACCAATGTTTAGTTGTTAATGAAACTAAGGATAATGATGCTAGTTGGTTATGGCACCGTAAGTTAGGTCATGCAAGCATGGACACAATAACCAAACTAGTTAAAAGAGATTCCGTGATAGGTTTGCCAAAATTAAAATTTGAAAAGAATAAAATATGTGAAGCATGTCAATTTGGCAAACAATCTAGGAACTCATTTAAATCTATAAAGTGTGTCTCTACCTCTAGACCTCTAGAACTACTACACATGGACCTATTTGGACCAACTAGAACCACTAGTCTAGGTGGAAATAAATATGGTCTAGTCATTGTAGATGATTATTCTAGATACACATGGGTTATGTTCCTAGCACATAAAGATCAAGCTTTTTCAGTTTTTAGAAAGTTCCATAAGGAAGTAACAAATGCTAGAGATTCTTCAGTCATAGCCATTAGAAGTGACCATGGAACTGAATTTGAAAATCAGTTATTTGATGAGTTTCGTAGTAAAAAGGGGATAACCCATAATTTCTCTGCACCTAGGACACCACAACAAAATGGAGTTGTGGAGAGGAAAAATAGAACTCTAGAGAAAATGGCTAGAACTATGTTATGTGAAAGTAACCTCCCTAAGTATTTTTGGGGAGAAGCCATTAATACTTCTTGTCATATATTAAATAGAGTTCTATTGAGACCCATTATAAAGAAAACACCTTATAAACTTTGGAAAAACAGAAAACCAAAGGTAAACTACTTTCATGTTTTTGGATGTAGGTGTTTTGTTCATAACAATGGGAAAGATAATCTAGGTAAATTTGACTCTAAATCTGATGAGGGCATATGCATAGGTTACTCTATAACTAGTAAAGCCTATAGAGTCTTTAATAAAAGAACCCTAGTTATAGAAGAATCTATACATGTTGTATTTGATGATTCTAGTGACATCTCTTCTAGCAAGAGAGTTAATTTTGATGATGATGCTGAAATTCTTGAAGAAAAGATAGATGAGATGACATTACAAGATGATAATCAAAAATTAATTGAAGGTGCATCGCCAAGCCAAGAGGCTATTGTGGATCATGGACTAACTAAAGCTTGGAGGTATGCTCACGGGCATCCTAAGGAATTAATTCTAGATGATCCATCTCAACCTATTAGGACTAGGGCATCCCTTAGGAACTTAAATAATCATCTAGCTTTTGTTTCTCATTTTGAGCCCAAACACATAGAAGAAGCTGAAAAAGATGTAAATTGGATAAATGCAATGCAAGAAGAATTAAACCAATTTACTAGAAACAAAGTATGGAATCTAGTTGAAAGACCTACTGAATATTCAATTATAGGTACCAAATGGATTTATAAAAATAAACTTGATGAAAATGGTACTGTAATAAGGAATAAGGCTAGATTAGTAGCAAAGGGTTATAATCAAGAAGAAGGTATAGATTTTGATGAAACCTTTGCCCCGGTAGCTAGACTTGAAGCAATTAGACTTTTGCTAGCATTTGCATGCTCTAAGGACTTCAAATTATTTCAAATGGATGTAAAAAGTGCATTTTTAAATGGGTATATTAATAAGGAGGTATATGTAGAATAACCTCCTGGTTTTGAAAATCATCAATACCCTAATCATGTTTATAAATTGAACAAAGCACTTTATGGTTTGAAACAAGCACCTAGAGCATGGTATGAGAGGCTTAGCAAATTCCTATTAGAACATGAGTTTTCTAGGGGAAATGTAGATACAACACTGTTTCTAAAGAAGAAAAACCAAGATATGCTATTAGTACAGATTTATGTTGATGATATCATTTTCGGTGCTACTAACAATCACCTCTGCGAAGAATTTGCTGATTTGATGCAGAGTGAATTTGAGATGAGCATGATGGGAGAGCTAAACTACTTTCTTGGACTTCAAATCAAACAATCTGAAGGAGGCATCTTCATCAATCAAGCCAAATACATCAAGGAGATGCTCAAGAAGTTTGACATGGAGGGAAACAAATCAATCAGCACCCCCATGAGCTCATCATGCAAATTAGACCAAGATGAATCAGGTAAATCTGTAGATCAGAAACTATATAGAGGTATGATAGGATCTTTATTGTATCTTACTGCAAGTAGACCTGATATCATGTTTAGTGTTTGCATGTGTGCTAGATATCAGGCTAATCCTAAGGAATCACATCTAATTGCAGTAAAGAGAATCTTTAAATACCTAATAGGAACAAAGAATATAGGGTTATGGTATTCTAAAGAATCTAGCCTAAACCTAATAGGATACACAGATTCAGACTTCGCTGGATGTAAGCTTGATAGAAAAAGTACCAGCGGGTCTTGTCAATTTCTAGGAGAAAACCTAATCTCATGGTTTAGCAAGAAATAAAACTCGGTTGCATTATCTACTGCTGAAGCTGAATATGTTGCAGCCGGGAGTTGTTGTGCTCAAATCTTGTGGATCAAACAACAATTAGAAGATTACGGCATTAAACAAGATAAAATACCTATTAACTGTGATAATACAAGTGCCATTAATCTAACTAAAAATCCAATTCAGCATTCAAGAACTAAACACATTGAGATAAGACATCACTTCATAAGAGATTATGTACTGAATGGTGATGTGACACTACAATTTGTTTGTACTGATGATCAATTAGCAGACATTTTTACAAAACCCCTAAGTGAAGAGAGGTTTAGTGTGCTTAGGAGGGGATTAGGAGTGATTGATCCATCCTAGTGGTAGTTTCCACTAGATTCGTTGATTTTGATGATTAGATTGTGGTTAAAATAGAGTTTCTTTTCAATGATCATCAAATCAGATCATAATTTAGTGATTTTTAGGTGCGTGCCAAAGTTAGAGACGACTCGAGTAAGTTTCAGAGTCGGCTCCTGAGGGGGAGTCGACTCGCGCATTTGCGAGAGTCGACTCGAGATTGATGGCAGCAGAGGGGGAGTCGACTCGCGCATATTCTGGAGTCGACTCGAGGTCGAGTCGACTCGCGACTCAGTGGAGTCGACTCGCAGTCGGGATCCGACTTTTTAACCCTAACTTTGTCGTTTCGAAAACACTTCTATTCTCCGCTGCCACTGTTCACAAGCCCTAGAGCCGACTCCTAGGTCGTCCCCGGTCGTCCCCAAGCCTTTTCCGTCTACCTTTCACCGTCCCTTAGGGTTTTCCTCCCAATCTAGGTCCTTATGCCGCGTAAAACCGTAGTCCGAAAGAGGTCCCGACCCGAGGCCGGTCCCGAGAGGCGCTCCAAGGCTCGGCACGATCCCGCGAGGCAACAACCTCCGGCTCGTTCCCCGCCGAGGGCGGTTCCCGCGAGGCCGTGCGCCGGGAAGGCCGTCACCACCGGGAGATATGTCGATTTCGACTATCTCTCCCGGGAGGGTTTCACCATAGGTGAGAGATTGCGTGTCCAGGGCTTAGAGTATTTCCTCACATTAGATCTCCTAACTTACCCTGGATTAGTTAAAGAGTTTTACGGTACCGTCCATCGGGGAGATGGGGGTATCGAGGGCACGGTAGCCGGTGTCCCTCTGTTCATTACGGAGGACCTTATTGCCCACATCCTCCACCTTCCACAAGTAGGGGTGGCTCCCACACACCCCGAGGACAGGGTTGAGGCCCTTACGGCCATTCTAGGGCATCCACCCCAGTCACCCTTAGACGAGGTATCCGCTAGCTCACTTCCGATTGAGGTGCGGATCCTCCTGAGTATATTGTCTAGGTCCATCTTCCCTAAGACCGGGAGATTTGATTTTGTATCTAAGAGAGACCTAGCTCTCATGTTCTACATGCTTCAGGACACCCCAATCAACTTCCCCAAACTCATTTATCGATACCTGTGTGAGCCACTAGACAGACCTAGGCTCACCCTACCCTACGGTATGGTATTCACTCTGTTATTTAGGGAGTACGAGATTCCTATCCCTGAGGGGGAACCCTTTCGCGCATTGCGATGGACTGATCGCATGCGTCCGGGGACCCTACACAGGATGGAGTTTCGGAAGATAGAAGGAACATGGGTTAGGAAGTCCTCCATCACCACACAGACCACCAGACACTCCCCTAGTCCTGAGCCAGATTCTGACTATCCTGACTTACCGAACTTTCCATCCACTTCTGCTCCTACCACCTCCGCCGGACCCTCCTCCTCGGCTCCACCACCCATGGAGGTCCGCATCGCTCCTGAGCAACTCCGGGAGCTGCGGCAGGAGATAGTCCGAGATCTGCGGGATGATCTGCTTCGGGAGCTCCGAGGTTCAGTGCCAGCTCCCACTCCTGCACCCACATCTTCTGAGTTGGTCCCTTCCTTGACAGCCGTGACTGACATGACGGCCCATGTACGGGAAGAGATCTACAATGTCCGGAGTTTGGTCCAGGCTCAGTTCTCCAGTATGAGTGAGGTCACGGGCATCACTCGGAAGATGCGCGATGACATCCGGAAGGACATGAGCACCACTACTCAGGGGGCAGAGCGCTTGGCGAATGTGCTCATCGACAAGTTGGACACACTTCAGAAGTCGGTGACCGAACTCGACACGATGCATAGCAGGGCCACCTCGGCCATCATCCGCCAGCTAGAGCACGTCACCAATGCGGTCCAAGCACTTGCTGACCGCATGCCTCGGGGAGCCACATCCTCTTCGAGGAAGCCCTAGATTTCATTTTGTATTTTGACATATATTATTTTGCTTTACTTACTGTATTCTCAAATGTATTTACATACAAATCAATACAATGAGTAGACATGTTCTCTTCAATTCCTGTGCAATTTGATCTATGATTGATTGTGTGTACTGATTACCTCCTTTTTGATACGATGACAAAAAGGAGGAGAAATATTGAATAGATATGTAAATGGAATCAACATAAAAGAAATCAAAATGAGAATCAAAAATTAAAACATAATTTGTTCTTAGTGGATTTGGTACCTCGAGGCTCATTATCTCTCTTTTGGGGCTTCTAATGGAGTAATCTCCAGAATCTATTCAAGGGATATTCGGAGATTAGCTGAATCCAACTCAAGAACAAATTGACAGATTTTCCCTCTAAAAACCAAAAATTTAAAATCAAAAAATTCAATACATTAAAAGTCAAAAATTCTTATGAATCAAAACAAAGTAGATTGCATATGTTGAGGGGGAGAATCTGAATTTTAAGCAAGCTAAATCATTAAAGATATATAAGCCAAACAATTGATTGCATGATATGAAGGCTTATATAATTCCAAAAGAAAGGGGGAGCTTTAACTCCGAAATTTATTGTTCACACCTTTCAAACTTGGATAAATTAAATTACCAGACATCTGAATTCATTTATGGATTTTACTTCCTTGTTTATAGAGCAATTCACTTTACATATACTCAATGTTTTGTCATCATCAAAAAGGGGGAGATTGTGGAGTGATTGATTAAAACCCTATTTGATTTTGATGAGCTCAAAGCATTTGAGTATATCTCTTGTTTACTAATGAATTCAATTAAGTGTTTCAGTGAACTTGGTTCATAATATTTTGGATAAGTTAAGAAGTCAGCTTGAACCAAAGTCTGAGACTCGAGTCGACTCCAGAGTATCACGAGTCGACTCCAAGCGTATCAAGTTCACTGGCACGAGCTCGAGTCGACTCCGGATCAGTACGAGTCGACTCCGACTGAGAACAGACAGACGAACAGAAAGCATCAACTCAAAACCTGTCAGCGAGTCGACTCCTGAACTGCGCGAGTCGACTCCGATGTTCACCAAGTCGACTCCAGGGTAGTATGAGTCGACTCCTAGGAGTCACAGGCAGAAAAGTCAGAGAGCAGTTTTCGGGTCTGAGATTCGAGTCGACTCCAGTGGAACGCGAGTCGACTCCGATGGTTGGCAAGTCGACTCCAAAGAAAGTGAGAGTCGATTCTCAGAGGAACACAAGGAAAAAGTCAGAGAACGTTTTTCGGACTCTGAGATTCGAGTCGACTCCCGCATTGCACGAGTCGACTCCGAGACACCGCGACCCCAAAGAAGACAGAAGACCAATTTACTGTCTCTGAGATTCGAGTCGACTCCCATACAGCTCGAGTCGACTCCAAGGCAGCGCTTCACTAAAAACACAGAAGACTAAGTTTCGGAAACTGAGAGCCGAGTCGACTCCGGAACAGTTCGAGTCGACTCCAAGACTGGACGAGCCAAAAGACAGAAGATCGAGAGTTCGGGCTCTGAGCGCCGAGTCGACTCCCAGGACAGTCGAGTCGACTCGAGTTGGCCAAGTTGAAAATTGGCTCCGTGGACTTCATGGGATGCGCCGACTCCGAAAATGCCAAGTCAGCTCCAGAAGTTGGCGAGTCGACTCCGGGACAAGTCGAGTCGACTCCCAGTCGAAGAGGCTACTTTAATTCAAATCCGGAACAGTTGCCGAGTCGACTCCAGAAAAGCTTGAGTCGACTCCTGCTACAGCCGAGTCGACTCCTGATCGCGCGAGTCGACTCCAACCCACCAACGGACATATTGTCAGGGTGTGCAGAGTGTGCAGAACGGGCAGAAAAAGGTCTCTAACGGCTAGTTTCCGTGGGGGATGGCTTAAATAGCCACAGAAGACTGTAGCAAGGCAGAGAACAACTATTCCACTCAAAGAAATCAAGCATTCAATCTCTGCAACCTGTTCTTCAACGGAAAAGAGGGAAGAGCAACATTAACTCCATCCAACTTCCTCTTCCCAGCATTTAAGGAAGCCTCCTCCTGCATTCAAGTCGATCACACATTCAAGAGGAGACCCGAAGTTCGAGAAGCCCTACTCAACTCCAACTCAAACGTGTTTGAGGGCTTCTAACTTCTCTTCTGTTCATATTGTTGCTTATCTGCTTTTGAGAAGCTTTGTTTTCTGTTTGTCCCTTTTATTTACAACTTGTCTTTGCTTGATTCAATCGGGGGATTGAATCAAGAGTCTTGAGGTTGGTTGGTGAGCCGAGTGTAAAACCAACATGTGTAAGGGTTCGATTGTGATCCCGTGAAAACAATCGGGGTGGTTCTAGTCGGTGACTTGTGATCCCGTGAAAACCAACCGAGTTCGTTGTGAGCTCGTAAAACAACAAGTTTGGTTGTGAGCTTGTAAAACAACCGGCTGTAATCCAAGGGGTTATAGTAAATTCCCAAGTGAGACTTGGGGAGTGGACGTAGGAGCAAGGGTTAGCTCCGAACCACTATAAAATCCTTGTGTTTGTGATTGTTTGTCTCTTTCCTTTACTCTCATTTCATTCACAGCACATAGCAATTAATTAATCATCTGGGTAAAGCATTAATTAGTCATCCACAACGTTTTAAATAGCCAAATTCTTTTAAAACCCAATTCACCCCCCCTCTTGGGTTGTCTATCTGGGCAACAATTACAATGTTTGAAATCCAGTAATTTATGATCTGAAATTCAGAGAAAGCATAATAGATTAAAAGTTTTAGATCTGAAAAATATACATAAGATGCATGTGGTAATCATAATGTTCATACTTATTTAAGGTTATGTTTAAAATAATGTATGCATGAGATGTATGTATTAGTTAAACAAAATTTATTTGCATGAGATGTAAATAAAATCCTTAAACAATAGGACATTTACATAAGATGTAAACTGAAATAATTATATCATTTACATAAGATGTAATCACATAATGTATGAAAGGGTTTCATAATTACATAGGATGTAAACCTGAACCAATGTGATATTTACATAAGATGTAAATCGAATGACATATGGTATAGGGTAGATGGTTACATTAAATATAAATTCCAAAAGATCTAAAACCTTCCTAAATCAATCGAGAGTGAATGATACATTGAGCTAGCCATATTTGATTAATTGATCTAATTGGTGTCAGAAAAGCTTAAAGGTGGTTACTTAATTAGAACCTTACTCTCTGAGTAAGGGGAGCCTCCCACCTGCTTACCTAGCCAATTGATCGATTACCTCCTATGGAAAGCTCAAAGTTGGAATCACTAAGATCTGATTACCCAATATTAAGTCGATTGGTCTTCCATCGTAGTAGAGTTGCTAAGATCTTTCCGGCGTTGATTAGTCTCGGCTGGATACAGTGGGCTAGTTGCATCGGAGGATTGAACCTCTCTATTGACATGAGGTGTTGTGGGGTAAAGGTGGGGTTGGGCTCCAATAACTATTAGGTGAGAATCCAATCATAGCTTTATTTTTGCGGGATATACAGTGGGTCCGACTTAACCAAGGAACGGGACCAATAACTGTTAGGCGAGGTTCTTATGACTTGGAGACCAAGTTAGCTCATTATGCTTACGAAGCATTGTACAAGAGTTGTACACTCATCGTCTATGTATCTCCAATAACTGTTAGGTAAGGTGACATGTAGATTGGTGGGACCGCAGCACCCCACTCGAGACCCTAAGTCGCAGGTTTCTGTATATTTACCAGGGGAGTGTGAGAGATCCGAAAAATAGTGGGAGGATTTGATCCAATTTTGTTTTAAAAGTTCCTAAAAATAAATTAATGTCAAATACAAATTTCTAATTAGAATCTTTACTCTCGACAGATGTCAATGGCTTCCAACTCGATAGTTCGAATTCTAGATAACAATAGGTTGACTGGACCAAACTATAAAGATTGGCTCCGCAACTTGAAGATTGTCTTGAGTTGCGAAAAGATAGCTTATGTCCTTGACCATGAACTCCTGGTGTTACCAGCCCGTGCAACCAATGAGCAGCGTGAGACGCATGCAAAATGGTTGGATGACGTCAATAAGGTTAGGTGCTACATTTTGGCATCCATGTCCAATGAATTGCAATGCCAGCATAAGAGCATGAAGACTGCTAAGGACATACTTGATCACCTACAAGAGTTGTATGGTGAATAGAGTTGCGTAGCAAGGTTTGAAGTGTCCAAGCGGCTCTTCAAAGCCAAGATGCGCGATGGGCAGTCCATCCATGAACATGGTTTGACCATGATCAAGGATCTTGAGGAGCTTGAGAAGCTTGGCATGACCATGCACAAGAATTTACAAACGGATTTGATCCTACAATCATTGCGATCTTCATATGGGCAGTTTATTGTAAACTACCATATGAATAAAATTGAATGCACCAAACTTGAATTGTTGAATATGTTGGTGATAACTGAGAGAGCCTTGAAAGGTTCAAGAGGCACAGTTCTCGTTGCTGAGCTAGCTTCTACTTCCAACAGAAAGTCTACTGGGAAGAAGAAGAAGCCTGCAAGAAGTAGAAGACCGAGAAAAAGCCGAAAAAGGAAGTTCCAAAGAAGAAGACCGAACCCAAAGAAAAATGTTTTCATTGCAATGAATACGACCATTGGAAGAGGAACTGTCCTATCTACATGAAAACATAAAGAGCAAGAAGGGTGACACGCCTTCTAAAGGTATGTCTAATATGCTCATTATTGAAACTAATCTAACGGTTTTTTCTATTTCTAGTTGAGTTATAGACTCTGGTTCTAGTGTTCACTTGTGCACTACCATGCAGGGTCTAAAAAAAAGTAGAAGGCTTACGAAAGGTGCGGTAACCCTACGGGTTGGCAATGGAG